>NW_027516045.1:0-66475 GCF_048772815.1 Callospermophilus lateralis
GATTTAGAGTTCCAAATTCATCTATTTATATAGGAGAGAACAGAGGGAAACCTAAATATAAAAACTGCTAATGTAGACGAACGCTTCAACCTAGAAGTACAAAATTTGGTGAGCCAAGTGGGATTTGTGTTCTGATCATTACCCCAAGTATCATCAAGATTGGGTGAAAAAATATTTGCTGATATTTCGGAAAATCGTAATTTCTTAGAAGCTTGGCAACCCCTCTCAATGAAAGTGCTTTTCCACAGTCTGTGCCTAGGGCTACTTGAAGAGGAAACAAACCATATAGACAAAACTGAGAACTCCTTTATTTTTTCAAGTTTCAAGGAGATACTACAAACCATGTTGGATTTAGAGTTCCAAATTCATCTATCTATATATGAGAGAACAGAGGGAAACCTAACTATAAAAACTGCTACTGTAGAAGAACGGATCAACCTAGAAGCACAAAATTTGGTGAGCCAAGTGGAATTTGTGTACTGATCATTACCACCAAGTATCATCAAGATTGGGTGAAAAAATAGTTGCTGGTATTTCGGAAACTCGTAATTTCTTAGAAGCTTGGCAACCCCTCTCAATAAAAGTGCTTTTCCACAGTCTGCCTACGGCTACTTGAAGAGGAAACAAAGCATAGAGACAAAACTGAGAACTCCTTTATTTTATCGAGTTTCAAAGAGGTACTACAAACCATGTTGGATTTAGAGTTCCAAATTCATCTATCTATATAGGAGAGAACAGAGGGAAACCTAAATATAAAAACTGCTACTGTAGACGAAAGCTTCAAAATAGAAGAACAAAATTTGATGAGCCAAGTGGGATTTGTGTCCTGATCATTACCACCAAGTATCATCAATTTTGGGTGAAAAAAATATTTGCTGGTATTTCGGAAACTCGTTATTTCTTTGAAGCTTCTCAACTCATCTCAATGAAAGTACATTTCCACAGTCTGTGCCTAGGGCTACTTAAAGAGGAAACAAACCATAGAGAGAAAACTGAGAACTCCTTCATTTTGTCAAGTTTCAAAGAGCTACGACAAACCATGTTGGATTTAGAGTTCCAAAATCATCTATCTATATAGGAGAGAACAGAGGGAAACCTAAATATAAAAACTGCTACTGTAGACGAACACTTCAACCTAGAAGAACAAAATTTGGTGAGCCAAGTGGGATTTGTGTACTGATCATTACCACCAAGTATCATGAAGATTGGGTGAAAAAATATTTGCTTGTATTTCGGAAACTCGTAATTTCTTAGAAGCTTGGCAACCCCTCTCAATGAAAGTGCTTTTCCACAGACTGTGCCTAGGGCTACTTGAAGAGGAAACAAACCATAGAGACAAAACTGAGAACTCCTTTATTTTGTCAAGTTTCAAAGAGCTACTACAAACCATGTTGGATTTAGAGTTCCAAATTCATGTATCTATATAGGAGAGAACAGAGGGAAACCTAAATATAAAAACTGCTACTGTAGACGAGCTCTTCAACCTAGAAGAACAAAATTTGGTGAGCCAAGTGGGATTTGTGTGCTGATCATTACCACCAAGTATCATCAAGATTGGGTAAAAAAATATTTGCTGGTATTTCGGAAAATCGGAATGTCTTAGAAGCTTGGCAACCACTCTCAATGAAAGTGCTTTTCCACAGTCTGTGCCAAAGGCTACTTGAAGAGGAAACAAACCATAGAGACAAAACTGAGAACTCCATTATTTTTTCAAGTTCCAAGGAGCTACTACAAACCATGTTGGATTTAGAGTTCCAAATTCATCTATCTATATATGAGAGAACAGAGGGAAACCTCACTATAAAAACTGCTACTGTAGACGAATGCATCAACCTAGAAGAACAAAATTTGATGAGCCAAGTGGGATTTGTGTACTGATCATTAGCAACAAGTATCATCAAGATTGGGTGAAAAAATATTTGCTGGTATTTAGGAAACTCGTTATTTCTTAGAAGCTTGGCAACCCATCTCAGTGAAAGTGCTTTCCACAGTCTGTGCCTAGGACTACTTGAAGAGGAAACAAACCATAGAGACAAAACTGAGAACTTTTTTATTTTACCAAGTTTCAAAGAGCTACTACAAACCATGTTGGATTTAGAGTTCCAAATTCATCTATCTATATAGGAGAAAACAGAAGGAACAAAATATAAAAACTGCTACTGTAGACGAAAGCCTCATACTAGAAGAACAAAATTTGGTGAGAAAAGTGGGATTTGTGTACTGATCATTACCACCAAGTATCATCAAGATTCTGTGAAAAAATATTTGCTGGTATTTCGGAAACTCGTTATTTCTTAGAAGCTTGGCAACCCATCTCATTGAAAGTGCTTTCCACAGTCTGTGCCTAGGACTACTTGAAGAGGAAACAAACCATAGAGACAAAACTGAGAACTTTTTTATTTTATCAAGTTTCAAAGAGCTACTACAAACCATGTTAGATTTAGAGTTCCAAAATCAACTATCTATATAGGAGAGAACAGAGGGAAACCTAAATATAAAAACTGCTACTGTAGACGAACGCTTCAACCTAGAAGAACCAAATTTTTTGAGCCAAGTTGGATTTGTGTACTGATCATTACCACCAAGTATCATCAAGATTGGGTAAAAAATATTTGCTGGTATTTCGGAAACTCGTTATTTCTTAGAAGCTTGGCAACCCCTCTCAATGAAAGTGCTTTTCCACAGCCTGTGCCTAGGGCTACTGGAAGAGGAAACAAACCATAGAGACAAAACTGAGAACTCCTTCATTTTGTCAAGTTTCAAAGAGCTACTATAAACCATGTTGGATTTAGAGTTCCAAATTCATCTATTTATATAGGAGAGAAGAGGGAAACCTAAATATAAAAACTGCTACTGTAGACGAACGCTTCAACCTAGAAGAACAAAATCTGGTGAGCCAAGTGGGATTTGTGTCCTGATCATTACCACCAAGTATCATCAAGATTGGGTGAAAAAAATATTTGCTGGTATTTCGGAAACTCGTTATTTCTTAGAAGATTCTCAACCCATCTCAATGAAAGTACATTTCCACAGTCTGTGCCTAGGGCTACTTGAAGAGAAAACAAACCATAGAGAAAAAACTGAGCACTCCTTCATTTTGTCAAGTTTCAAAGAGCTACTTCAAACCATGTTGGATTTAGAGTTCCAAAATCATCTATCTATATAGGAGAGAACAGAGGGAAACCTAAATATAAATACTGCTACTGTAGACGAACGCCTCAACCTAGAAGAACAAAATTTGGTGAGCCAAGTGGGATTTGTGTACTAATCATTACCACCAAGTATCATCAAGATTGGGTGAAAAAATATTTGCTGGTATTTCGGAAACTCGTTATTTCTTAGAAGCTTGGCAACCCATCTCATTGAAAGTGCTTTCCACAGTCTGTGCCTAGGACTACTTGAAGAGGAAACAAACCATAGAGACAAAACTGAGAACTTTTTTATTTTATCAAGTTTCAAAGAGCTACTACAAACCATGTTGGATTTAGAGTTCCAAAATCAACTATCTATATAGGAGAGAACAGAGGGAAACCTAAATATAAAAACTGCTACTGTAGACGAACGCTTCAACCTAGAAGAACCAAATTTTTTGAGCCAAGTTGGATTTGTGTACTGATCATTACCACCAAGTATCATCAAGATTGGGTAAAAAATATTTGCTGGTATTTCGGAAACTCGTTATTTCTTAGAAGCTTGGCAACCCCTCTCAATGAAAGTGCTTTTCCACAGTCTGTGCCTAGGGCTACTGGAAGAGGAAACAAACCATAGAGACAAAACTGAGAACTCTTTATTTTTTCAAGTTTCAAAGACCTACTATAAACCATGTTGGATTTAGAGTTCCAAATTCATCTATTTATATAGGAGAGAACAGAGGGAAACCTAAATATAAAAACTGCTAATGTAGACGAACGCTTCAACCTAGAAGTACAAAATTTGGTGAGCCAAGTGGGATTTGTGTTCTGATCATTACCCCAAGTATCATCAAGATTGGGTGAAAAAATATTTGCTGATATTTCGGAAAATCGTAATTTCTTAGAAGCTTGGCAACCCCTCTCAATGAAAGTGCTTTTCCACAGTCTGTGCCTAGGGCTACTTGAAGAGGAAACAAACCATATAGACAAAACTGAGAACTCCTTTATTTTTTCAAGTTTCAAGGAGATACTACAAACCATGTTGGATTTAGAGTTCCAAATTCATCTATCTATATATGAGAGAACAGAGGGAAACCTAACTATAAAAACTGCTACTGTAGAAGAACGGATCAACCTAGAAGCACAAAATTTGGTGAGCCAAGTGGAATTTGTGTACTGATCATTACCACCAAGTATCATCAAGATTGGGTGAAAAAATAGTTGCTGGTATTTCGGAAACTCGTAATTTCTTAGAAGCTTGGCAACCCCTCTCAATAAAAGTGCTTTTCCACAGTCTGCCTACGGCTACTTGAAGAGGAAACAAAGCATAGAGACAAAACTGAGAACTCCTTTATTTTATCGAGTTTCAAAGAGGTACTACAAACCATGTTGGATTTAGAGTTCCAAATTCATCTATCTATATAGGAGAGAACAGAGGGAAACCTAAATATAAAAACTGCTACTGTAGACGAAAGCTTCAAAATAGAAGAACAAAATTTGATGAGCCAAGTGGGATTTGTGTCCTGATCATTACCACCAAGTATCATCAAGTTTGGGTGAAAAAATATTTGCTGGTATTTCGGAAACTCGTTATTTCTTTGAAGCTTCTCAACTCATCTCAATGAAAGTACATTTCCACAGTCTGTGCCTAGGGCTACTTAAAGAGGAAACAAACCATAGAGAGAAAACTGAGAACTCCTTCATTTTGTCAAGTTTCAAAGAGCTACGACAAACCATGTTGGATTTAGAGTTCCAAAATCATCTATCTATATAGGAGAGAACAGAGGGAAACCTAAATATAAAAACTGCTACTGTAGACGAACACTTCAACCTAGAAGAACAAAATTTGGTGAGCCAAGTGGGATTTGTGTACTGATCATTACCACCAAGTATCATGAAGATTGGGTGAAAAAATATTTGCTTGTATTTTGGAAACTCGTAATTTCTTAGAAGCTTGGCAACCCCTCTCAATGAAAGTGCTTTTCCACAGACTGTGCCTAGGGCTACTTGAAGAGGAAACAAACCATAGAGACAAAACTGAGAACTCCTTTATTTTGTCAAGTTTCAAAGAGCTACTACAAACCATGTTGGATTTAGAGTTCCAAATTCATGTGTCTATATAGGAGAGAACAGAGGGAAACCTAAATATAAAAACTGCTACTGTAGACGAGCGCTTCAACCTAGAAGAACAAAATTTGGTGAGCCAAGTGGGATTTGTGTGCTGATCATTACCACCAAGTATCATCAAGATTGGGTAAAAAAATATTTGCTGGTATTTCGGAAAATCGGAATGTCTTAGAAGCTTGGCAACCACTCTCAATGAAAGTGCTTTTCCACAGTCTGTGCCAAAGGCTACTTGAAGAGGAAACAAACCATAGAGACAAAACTGAGAACTCCTTTATTTTTTCAAGTTTCAAGGAGCTACTACAAACCATGTTGGATTTAGAGTTCCAAATTCATCTATCTATATATGAGAGAACAGAGGGAAACCTCACTATAAAAACTGCTACTGTAGACGAATGCATCAACCTATAAGAACAAAATTTGGTGAGCCAAGTGGGATTTGTGTACTGATCATTAGCAACAAGTATCATCAAGATTGGGTGAAAAAATATTTGCTGGTATTTAGGAAACTCGTTATTTCTTAGAAGCTTGGCAACCCATCTCAGTGAAAGTGCTTTCCACAGTCTGTGCCTAGGACTACTTGAAGAGGAAACAAACCATAGAGACAAAACTGAGAACTTTTTTATTTTACCAAGTTTCAAAGAGCTACTACAAACCATGTTGGATTTAGAGTTCCAAATTCATCTATCTATATAGGAGAAAACAGAAGGAACAAAATATAAAAACTGCTACTGTAGACGAAAGCCTCATACTAGAAGAACAAAATTTGGTGAGCCAAGTGGGATTTGTGTACTGATCATTACCACCAAGTATCATCATGATTCTGTGAAAAAATATTTGCTGGTATTTCGGAAACTCGTTATTTCTTAGAAGCTTCGCAACCCATCTCATTAAAAGTGCTTTCCACAGTCTGTGCCTAGGACTACTTGAAGAGGAAACAAACCATAGAGACAAAACTGAGAACTTTTTTATTTTATCAAGTTTCAAAGAGCTACTACAAACCATGTTGGATTTAGAGTTCCAAAATCAACTATCTATATAGGAGAGAACAGAGGGAAACCTAAATATAAAAACTGCTACTGTAGACGAACGCTTCAACCTAGAAGAACCAAATTTTTTGAGCCAAGTTGGATTTGTGTACTGATCATTACCACCAAGTATCATCAAGATTGGGTAAAAAATATTTGCTGGTATTTCGGAAACTCGTTATTTCTTAGAAGCTTGGCAACCCCTCTCAATGAAAGTGCTTTTCCACAGCCTGTGCCTAGGGCTACTGGAAGAGGAAACAAACCATAGAGACAAAACTGAGAACTCCTTCATTTTGTCAAGTTTCAAAGAGCTACTATAAACCATGTTGGATTTAGAGTTCCAAATTCATCTATTTATATAGGAGAGAAGAGGGAAACCTAAATATAAAAACTGCTACTGTAGACGAACGCTTCAACCTAGAAGAACAAAATCTGGTGAGCCAAGTGGGATTTGTGTCCTGATCATTACCACCAAGTATCATCAAGATTGGGTGAAAAAAATATTTGCTGGTATTTCGGAAACTCGTTATTTCTTAGAAGATTCTCAACCCATCTCAATGAAAGTACATTTCCACAGTCTGTGCCTAGGGCTACTTGAAGAGAAAACAAACCATAGAGAAAAAACTGAGCACTCCTTCATTTTGTCAAGTTTCAAAGAGCTACTTCAAACCATGTTGGATTTAGAGTTCCAAAATCATCTATCTATATAGGAGAGAACAGAGGGAAACCTAAATATAAATACTGCTACTGTAGACGAACGCCTCAACCTAGAAGAACAAAATTTGGTGAGCCAAGTGGGATTTGTGTACTAATCATTACCACCAAGTATCATCAAGATTGGGTGAAAAAATATTTGCTGGTATTTCGGAAACTCGTTATTTCTTAGAAGCTTGGCAACCCATCTCATTGAAAGTGCTTTCCACAGTCTGTGCCTAGGACTACTTGAAGAGGAAACAAACCATAGAGACAAAACTGAGAACTTTTTATTTTATCAAGTTTCAAAGAGCTACTACAAACCATGTTGGATTTAGAGTTCCAAAATCAACTATCTATATAGGAGAGAACAGAGGGAAACCTAAATATAAAAACTGCTACTGTAGACGAACGCTTCAACCTAGAAGAACCAAATTTTTTGAGCCAAGTTGGATTTGTGTACTGATCATTACCACCAAGTATCATCAAGATTGGGTAAAAAATATTTGCTGGTATTTCGGAAACTCGTTATTTCTTAGAAGCTTGGCAACCCCTCTCAATGAAAGTGCTTTTCCACAGTCTGTGCCTAGGGCTACTGGAAGAGGAAACAAACCATAGAGACAAAACTGAGAACTCTTTATTTTTTCAAGTTTCAAAGACCTACTATAAACCATGTTGGATTTAGAGTTCCAAATTCATCTATTTATATAGGAGAGAACAGAGGGAAACCTAAATATAAAAACTGCTAATGTAGACGAACGCTTCAACCTAGAAGTACAAAATTTGGTGAGCCAAGTGGGATTTGTGTTCTGATCATTACCCCAAGTATCATCAAGATTGGGTGAAAAAATATTTGCTGATATTTCGGAAAATCGTAATTTCTTAGAAGCTTGGCAACCCCTCTCAATGAAAGTGCTTTTCCACAGTCTGTGCCTAGGGCTACTTGAAGAGGAAACAAACCATATAGACAAAACTGAGAACTCCTTTATTTTTTCAAGTTTCAAGGAGATACTACAAACCATGTTGGATTTAGAGTTCCAAATTCATCTATCTATATATGAGAGAACAGAGGGAAACCTAACTATAAAAACTGCTACTGTAGAAGAACGGATCAACCTAGAAGCACAAAATTTGGTGAGCCAAGTGGAATTTGTGTACTGATCATTACCACCAAGTATCATCAAGATTGGGTGAAAAAATAGTTGCTGGTATTTCGGAAACTCGTAATTTCTTAGAAGCTTGGCAACCCCTCTCAATAAAAGTGCTTTTCCACAGTCTGCCTACGGCTACTTTAAGAGGAAACAAAGCATAGAGACAAAACTGAGAACTCCTTTATTTTATCGAGTTTCAAAGAGGTACTACAAACCATGTTGGATTTAGAGTTCCAAATTCATCTATCTATATAGGAGAGAACAGAGGGAAACCTAAATATAAAAACTGCTACTGTAGACGAAAGCTTCAAAATAGAAGAACAAAATTTGATGAGCCAAGTGGGATTTGTGTCCTGATCATTACCACCAAGTATCATCAAGTTTGGGTGAAAAAATATTTGCTGGTATTTCGGAAACTCGTTATTTCTTTGAAGCTTCTCAACTCATCTCAATGAAAGTACATTTCCACAGTCTGTGCCTAGGGCTACTTAAAGAGGAAACAAACCATAGAGAGAAAACTGAGAACTCCTTCATTTTGTCAAGTTTCAAAGAGCTACGACAAACCATGTTGGATTTAGAGTTCCAAAATCATCTATCTATATAGGAGAGAACAGAGGGAAACCTAAATATAAAAACTGCTACTGTAGACGAACACTTCAACCTAGAAGAACAAAATTTGGTGAGCCAAGTGGGATTTGTGTACTGATCATTACCACCAAGTATCATGAAGATTGGGTGAAAAAATATTTGCTTGTATTTCGGAAACTCGTAATTTCTTAGAAGCTTGGCAACCCCTCTCAATGAAAGTGCTTTTCCACAGACTGTGCCTAGGGCTACTTGAAGAGGAAACAAACCATAGAGACAAAACTGAGAACTCCTTTATTTTGTCAAGTTTCAAAGAGCTACTACAAACCATGTTGGATTTAGAGTTCCAAATTCATGTATCTATATAGGAGAGAACAGAGGGAAACCTAAATATAAAAACTGCTACTGTAGACGAGCGCTTCAACCTAGAAGAACAAAATTTGGTGAGCCAAGTGGGATTTGTGTGCTGATCATTACCACCAAGTATCATCAAGATTGGGTAAAAAAATATTTGCTGGTATTTCGGAAAATCGGAATGTCTTAGAAGCTTGGCAACCACTCTCAATGAAAGTGCTTTTCCACAGTCTGTGCCAAAGGCTACTTGAAGAGGAAACAAACCATAGAGACAAAACTGAGAACTCCTTTATTTTTTCAAGTTTCAAGGAGCTACTACAAACCATGTTGGATTTAGAGTTCCAAATTCATCTATCTATATATGAGAGAACAGAGGGAAACCTCACTATAAAAACTGCTACTGTAGACGAATGCATCAACCTATAAGAACAAAATTTGGTGAGCCAAGTGGGATTTGTGTACTGATCATTAGCAACAAGTATCATCAAGATTGGGTGAAAAAATATTTGCTGGTATTTAGGAAACTCGTTATTTCTTAGAAGCTTGGCAACCCATCTCAGTGAAAGTGCTTTCCACAGTCTGTGCCTAGGACTACTTGAAGAGGAAACAAACCATAGAGACAAAACTGAGAACTTTTTTATTTTTCCAAGTTTCAAAGAGCTACTACAAACCATGTTGGATTTAGAGTTCCAAATTCATCTATCTATATAGGAGAAAACAGAAGGAACAAAATATAAAAACTGCTACTGTAGACGAAAGCCTCATACTAGAAGAACAAAATTTGGTGAGCCAAGTGGGATTTGTGTACTGATCATTACCACCAAGTATCATCATGATTCTGTGAAAAAATATTTGCTGGTATTTCGGAAACTCGTTATTTCTTAGAAGCTTCGCAACCCATCTCATTAAAAGTGCTTTCCACAGTCTGTGCCTAGGACTACTTGAAGAGGAAACAAACCATAGAGACAAAACTGAGAACTTTTTTATTTTATCAAGTTTCAAAGAGCTACTACAAACCATGTTGGATTTAGAGTTCCAAAATCAACTATCTATATAGGAGAGAACAGAGGGAAACCTAAATATAAAAACTGCTACTGTAGACGAACGCTTCAACCTAGAAGAACCAAATTTTTTGAGCCAAGTTGGATTTGTGTACTGATCATTACCACCAAGTATCATCAAGATTGGGTAAAAAATATTTGCTGGTATTTCGGAAACTCGTTATTTCTTAGAAGCTTGGCAACCCCTCTCAATGAAAGTGCTTTTCCACAGTCTGTGCCTAGGGCAACTGGAAGAGGAAACAAACCATAGAGACAAAACTGAGAACTCCTTCATTTTGTCAAGTTTCAAAGAGCTACTATAAACCATGTTGGATTTAGAGTTCCAAATTCATCTATTTATATAGGAGAGAAGAGGGAAACCTAAATATAAAAACTGCTACTGTAGACGAACGCTTCAACCTAGAAGAACAAAATCTGGTGAGCCAAGTGGGATTTGTGTCCTGATCATTACCACCAAGTATCATCAAGATTGGGTGAAAAAATATTTGCTGGTATTTCGGAAACTCGTTATTTCTTAGAAGCTTTCAACCCATCTCAATGAAAGTACATTTCCACAGTCTGTGCCTAGGGCTACTTGAAGAGAAAACAAACCATAGAGAAAAAACTGAGCACTCCTTCATTTTGTCAAGTTTCAAAGAGCTACTTCAAACCATGTTGGATTTAGAGTTCCAAAATCATCTATCTATATAGGAGAGAACAGAGGGAAACCTAAATATAAATACTGCTACTGTAGACGAACGCCTCAACCTAGAAGAACAAAATTTGGTGAGCCAAGTGGGATTTGTGTACTAATCATTACCACCAAGTATCATCAAGATTGGGTGAAAAAATATTTGCTGGTATTTCGGAAACTCGTTATTTCTTAGAAGCTTGGCAACCCATCTCATTGAAAGTGCTTTCCACAGTCTGTGCCTAGGACTACTTGAAGAGGAAACAAACCATAGAGACAAAACTGAGAACTTTTTTATTTTATCAAGTTTCAAAGAGCTACTACAAACCATGTTGGATTTAGAGTTCCAAAATCAACTATCTATATAGGAGAGAACAGAGGGAAACCTAAATATAAAAACTGCTACTGTAGACGAACGCTTCAACCTAGAAGAACCAAATTTTTTGAGCCAAGTTGGATTTGTGTACTGATCATTACCACCAAGTATCATCAAGATTGGGTAAAAAATATTTGCTGGTATTTCGGAAACTCGTTATTTCTTAGAAGCTTGGCAACCCCTCTCAATGAAAGTGCTTTTCCACAGTCTGTGCCTAGGGCTACTGGAAGAGGAAACAAACCATAGAGACAAAACTGAGAACTCCTTCATTTTGTCAAGTTTCAAAGAGCTACTATAAACCATGTTGGATTTAGAGTTCCAAATTCATCTATTTATATAGGAGAGAAGAGGGAAACCTAAATATAAAAACTGCTACTGTAGACGAACGCTTCAACCTAGAAGAACAAAATCTGGTGAGCCAAGTGGGATTTGTGTCCTGATCATTACCACCAAGTATCATCAAGATTGGGTGAAAAAATATTTGCTGGTATTTCGGAAACTCGTTATTTCTTAGAAGATTCTCAACCCATCTCAATGAAAGTACATTTCCACAGTCTGTGCCTAGGGCTACTTGAAGAGAAAACAAACCATAGAGAAAAAACTGAGCACTCCTTCATTTTGTCAAGTTTCAAAGAGCTACTTCAAACCATGTTGGATTTAGAGTTCCAAAATCATCTATCTATATAGGAGAGAACAGAGGGAAACCTAAATATAAATACTGCTACTGTAGACGAACGCCTCAACCTAGAAGAACAAAATTTGGTGAGCCAAGTGGGATTTGTGTACTAATCATTACCACCAAGTATCATCAAGATTGGGTGAAAAAATATTTGCTTTTATTTCGGAAACTCGTAATTTCTTAGAAGATTGGCAACGCCTCTCAATGAAAGTGCTTTTCCACAGTCAGTACCTAGGGCTACTGGAAGAGGAAACAAACCATAGAGACAAAACTGAGAACTCTTTATTTTTTCAAGTTTCAAAGACCTACTATAAACCATGTTGGATTTAGAGTTCCAAATTCATCTATTTATATAGGAGAGAACAGAGGGAAACCTAAATATAAAAACTGCTAATGTAGACGAACGCTTCAACCTAGAAGTACAAAATTTGGTGAGCCAAGTGGGATTTGTGTTCTGATCATTACCCCAAGTATCATCAAGATTGGGTGAAAAAATATTTGCTGATATTTCGGAAAATCGTAATTTCTTAGAAGCTTGGCAACCCCTCTCAATGAAAGTGCTTTTCCACAGTCTGTGCCTAGGGCTACTTGAAGAGGAAACAAACCATAGAGACAAAACTGAGAACTCCTTTATTTTTTCAAGTTTCAAGGAGCTACTACAAACCATGTTGGATTTAGAGTTCCAAATTCATCTATCTATATATGAGAGAACAGAGGGAAACCTAACTATAAAAACTGCTACTGTAAAAGAACGGATCAACCTAGAAGCACAAAATTTGGTGAGCCAAGTGGAATTTGTGTACTGATCATTACCACCAAGTATCATCAAGATTGGGTGAAAAAATATTTGCTGGTATTTCGGAAACTCGTAATTTCTTAGAAGCTTGGCAACCCCTCTCAATGAAAGTGCTTTTCCACAGTCTGTGCCTACGGCTACTTGAAGAGGAAACAAAGCATAGAGACAAAACTGAGAACTCCTTTATTTTATCGAGTTTCAAAGAGGTACTACAAACCATGTTGGATTTAGAGTTCCAAATTCATCTATCTATATAGGAGAGAACAGAGGGAAACCTAAATATAAAAACTGCTACTGTAGACGAAAGCTTCAAACTAGAAGAACAAAATTTGGTGAGCCAAGTGGGATTTGTGTCCTGATCATTACCACCAAGTATCATCAAGTTTGGGTGAAAAAATATTTGCTGGTATTTCGGAAACTCGTTATTTCTTAGAAGATTCTCAACCCATCTCAATGAAAGTACATTTCCACAGTCTGTGTCTAGGGCTACTGGAAGAGGAAACAAACCATAGAGACAAAACTGAGAACTCCTTTATTTTGTCAAGTTTCAAAGACCTACTATAAACCATGTTGGATTTAGAGTTCCAACTTCATCTATTTATATAGGAGAGAACAGGGAAACCTAAAGATAAAAACTGCTACTGTATACGAACGCTTCAACCTAGAAGAACAAAATTTGGTGAGCCAAGTGCGATTTGTGTCCTGATCATTACCACCAAGTATCATCAAGATTGGGTGAAAAAATATTTGCTGGTATTTCGGAAACTCGTTATATCTTAGAAACTTCTCAACCCATCTCAATGAAACTACATTTCCACAGTCTGTGCCTAGGGCTACTTGAAGAGGAAACAAACCATAGAGACAAAACTGAGAACTTTTTCATTTTTTCAAGTTTCAAAGAGCTACTACAAACCATGTTGGATTTAGAGTTCCAAAATCATCTATCTATATATTAGAGAACAGAGGGAAACCTAAATATAAATACTGCTACTGTAGACGAACGCTTCAACCTAGAAGAACAAAATTTGGTGAGCCAAATTTGTGTACTGATCATTACCACCAAGTATCATCAAGATTGGGTGAAAAAATATTTGCTGGTATTTCGGAAACTCGTAATTTCTTAGAAGATTGGCAACCCCTCTCAATGAAAGTGCTTTTCCACAGTCAGTACCTAGGGCTACTGGAAGAGGAAACAAACCATAAAGACAAAACTGAGAACTCTTTATTTTTTCAAGTTTCAAAGACCTACTATAAACCATGTTGGATTTATAGTTCCAAATTCATCTATTTATATAGGAGAGAACAGAGGGAAACCTAAATATAAAAACTGCTACTGTAGACGAACGCTTCAACCTAGAAGTACAAAATTTGGTGAGACAAGTGGGATTTGTGTTCTGATTATTACCACCAAGTATCATCAAGATTGGGTGAAAAAATATTTGCTGGTATTTCGGAAAATCGTAATTTCTTAGAAGCTTGGCAACCCCTCTCAATGAAAGTGCTTTTCCACAGTCTGTGCCTAGGGCTACTTAAAGAGGAAACAAACCATAGAGACAAAACTGAGAACTCCTTTATTTTTTCAAGTTTCAAGGAGCTACTACAAACCATGTTGGATTTAGAGTTCCAAATTCATCTATCTATATATGAGAGAACAGAGGGAAACCTAACTATAAAAACTGCTAATGTAGACAAACGCTTCAACCTAGAAAAACAAAATTTGGTGAGCCAAGTGGGATTTGTGTACTGATCATTACCACCAAGTATCATCAAGATTGGGTGAAAAAATATTTGCTGGTATTTCGGAAACTCGTAATTTCTTAGAAGCTTGGCAACCCCTTTCAATGAAAGTGCTTTTCCACAGTCTGTGCCTACGGCTACTTGAAGAGGAAACAAAGCATAGAGACAAAACTGAGAACTCCTTTATTTTATCGAGTTTCAAAGAGCTACTACAAACCATGTTGGATTTGGAGTTCCAAATTCATCTATCTATATAGGAGAGAACAGAGGGAAACCTAAATATAAAAACTGCTACTGTAGACGAAAGCTTCAAACTAGAAGAACAAAATTTGGTGAGCCAAGTGGGATTTGTGTCCTGATCATTACCACCAAGTATCATCAAGTTTGTGTGAAAAAATATTTGCTGGTATTTCGGAAACTCGTTATTTCTTAGAAGCTTCTCAACCCATCTCAATGAAAGTACATTTCCACAGTCTGTGCCTAGGGCTACTTGAAGAGGAAACAAACCATAGAGACAAAACTCACAACTCCTTTTTTTTGTCAAGTTTCAAAGAGCTACTACAATCCATGTTGGATTTAGCGTTCCAAATTCATCTATCCATATAGGAGAGAACAGAGGGAAACCTAAATATAAAAACTGCTACTGTAGACGAACGCTTCAACCTAGAAGAACAAAATTTGGTGAGCCAAGTGGGATTTGTGTACTGATCATTAGCAACAAGTATCATCAAGATTGGGTAAAAAATATTTGCTGGTATTTCGGAAACTCGTTATTTCTTAGAAGATTGGCAACCCCTCTCAATGAAAGTGCTTTTCCACAGTCTGTGCCTAAGGCTACTCGAAGAGGAAACAAACCATAGAGACAAAACTGAGAACTCCTTTATTTTTTCAAGTTTCAAGGAGCTACTACAAACCATGTTGGATTTTGAGTTCCAAATTCATCTATCTATATATGAGAGAACAGAGGGAAACCTAACTATAAAAACTGCTACTGTAGACGAACGCATCAACCTAGAAGAACAAAATTTGGTGAGCCAAGTGGGATTTGTGTACTGATCATTACCACCAAGTATCATCAAGATTGGGTGAAAAAATATTTGCTGGTATTTCGGAAACTCGTTATTTCTTAGAAGCTTGGCAACCCATCTCAATGAAAGTGTTTTCCACAGTCTGTTCCTAGGACTACTTGAAGAGGAAACAAACCATAGAGACAAAACTGAGAACTTTTTTATTTTCTCAAGTTTCAAAGAGCTACTACAAACCATGTTGGATTTAGAGTTCCAAATTCATCTATCTATATAGGAGAGAACAGAGGGAAACTAAATATAAAAACTGCTACTGTAGACGAAAGCCTCAAACTAGAAGAACAAAATTTGGTGAGCCAAGTGGGATTTGTGTACTGATCATTACCACCAATATCATCAAGTTTGGGTGAAAAAATATTTGCTGGTATTTCAGAAACTCGTTATTTCTTAGAAGCCTCTCAACCCATCTCAATGAAAGTACATTTCCACAGTCTGTGCCTAGGGCTACTTGAAGAGGAAACAAACCATAGAGACAAAACTGAGAACTCCTTCATTTTGTCAAGTTTCAAAGAGCTACTACAAACCATGATGGATTTAGAGTTCCAAAATCATCTATCTATATAGGAGAGAACAGAGGGAAACCTAAATATAAAAACTGCTACTGTAGACGAACGCTTCAACCTAGAAGAACAAAATTTGGTGAGCCAAGTGGGATTTGTGTACTGATCATTACCACCAAGTATCATCAAGATTGGGTGAAAAAATATTTGCTGGTATTTCGGAAACTCGTAATTTCTTAGAAGATTGGCAACCCCTCTCAATGAAAGTGCTTTTCCACAGTCAGTGCCTAGGGCTACTGGAAGAGGAAACAAACCATAGAGACAAAACTGAGAACTCCTTTATTTTTTCAAGTTTCAAAGAGCTACTATAAACCATGTTGGATTTAGAGTTCCAAATTCATCTATTTATATAGGAGAGAACAGAGGAAAACCTAAATATAAAAACTGCTACTGTAGACGAACGCTTCAACCTAGAAGTACAAAATTTGGTGAGCCAAGTGGGATTTGTGTTCTGATCATTACCACCAAGTATCATCAAGATTGGGTGAAAAAATATTTGCTGGTATTTCGAAAATCGTAATTTCTTAGAAGCTTCTCAACCCCTCTCAATGAAAGTGCTTTTCCACAGTCTGTGCCTAGGGCTACTTGAAGAGGAAACAAACCATAGAGAGAAAACTGAGAACTCCTTTATTTTTTCAAGTTTCAAGGAGCTACTACAAACCATGTTGGATTTAGAGTTCCAAATTCATCTATCTATATATGAGAGAACAGAGGGAAACCTAACTATAAAAACTGCTACTGTAGACGAACGGATCAACCTAGAAGCACAAAATTTGGTGAGCCAAGTGGGATTTGTGTACTGATCTTTACCACCAAGTATCATCAAGATTGGGTGAAAAAATATTTGCTGGTATTTCGGAAACTCGTTATTACTTAGAAGCTTCTCAACCCATCTCAATGAAAGTATATTTCCACAGTCTGTGCCTGGGGCTACTTGAAGAGGAAACAAACCATAGAGACAAAACTGAGAACTCCTTTATTTTGTCACGTTTCAAAGAGCTACGACAAACCATGTTGGATATAGAGTTCCAAATTCATCTATCTATATAGGAGGGAACAGAGGGAAACCTATATATAAAAACTGCTACTGTAGACGAACGCTTCTACCTAGAAGAACAAAATTTGGTGAGCCAAGTGGGACTTGTGTACTGATCATTAGCAACAAGTATCATCAAGATTGGGTGAAAAAATATTTGCTGGTATTTCGGAAACTCGTTATTTCTTAGAAGCTTGGCAACCCCTCTCAATGAAAGTGCTTTTCCACAGTGTGTGCCTAGGGCTAATTGAAGAGGAAACAATCCATAGAGACAAAACTGAGAAATCCTTTATTTTTTCAAGTTTCAAAGAGCTACTACAAACCATGTTGGATTTAGAGTTCCAAATTCATCTATCTATATATGAGAGAACAGTGAAACCTAAATATATAAACGGCTACTGTAGACGAACGCTTCAACCTAGAAGAACAAAATTTGGTGAGCCAAGTGGGAATTGTGTACTGATCATTACCTCCAAGTATCATCAAGATTGGGTGAAAAAATATTTGCTGGTATATCGGAAACTCTTTATTTCTTAGAAACTTTGCAACACCTCTCAATGAAAGTAGTTTTCAACAGTCTGTGCCTAGGGATACTTGAAGAGGAAACAAACCATAGAGACAAAACTCAGAACTCCTTTATTTTGTCAAGTTTCAAAGAGCTACTACAAACCATGTTGGATTTAGAGTTCCAAATTCATCTATCTATATATGAGAGAACAGAGTGAAACCTAATATAAAAACTGCTACTGTAGATGAACGCTTCAACCTAGAAGAACAAAATTTGGTGAGACAAGTGGGATCTGTGTACTGATCATTACCACCAAGTATCATCAAGATTGGGATAAAAAATATTTGCTGGTATTTCGGAAACTCGTTATTTCTTAGAGGCTTCGCAACCCCTCTCAATGAAAGTGCTTTTCCACAGTCTGTGCCTAGGGCGACTTGAAGAGGAAACAAACCATAGAGACAAAACTCAGAACTCCTTTATTTTGTCAAGTTTCAAAGAGCTACTACAAACCATGTTGGATTTAGAGTTCCAAATTCATCTATCTATATATGAGATAACAGAGTGAAACCTAAATATAAAAACTGCTACTGTAGACGAACGCTTCAACCTAGAAGAACAAATTTGGTTAGCCAAGTGGGATCTGTGTACTGATCATGACCACCAAGTATCATCAAGATTGGGTGAAAAAATTTTCTGGTATTTCGGAAACTCGTTATTTCTTAGAAGCTTGGCAACCACTCTCAATGAAAGTGCTTTTCCACAGTCTGTGCCTAGGGCTACTTGAAGAGGAAACAAACCATAGAGACAAAACTCAGAAATGCTTTATTTTGTCACGTTTCAAAGAGCTACTACAATCCATGTTGGATTTAGAGTTCCAAATTCATATATCTATATAGGAGAGAACAGAGTGAAACCTAAATATAAAAACTGCTACTGTAGACGAGCGCTTCAACCTAGAAGAACAAAATTTGGTGAGCCAAGTGGGATTTGTGTCCTGATCATTATCTCCAAGTATCATCAAGATTGGGTGAAAAATATTTGCTGGTATTTTGGAAACTCGTAATTTCTTAGAAGCTTGGCAACCCCTCTCAATGAAAGTGCTTTTCACAGTCTGAGCCTACGGCTACTTGAAGAGAAAACAAACCATAGAGACAAACTGAGAACTCCTTTATTTTGTCAATTTCAAAGAGCTTCTACAAATCATGTTGGATTTACAGTTCCAAATTCATCTATCTATATATGAGAGAACAGAGTGAAACCTAAATATAAAAACTGCTACTGTAGACGAACGCTTCAACCTAGAAGAACAAAATTTGGTGAGCCAAGCGGGTACTGTGTACTGATCATTACCACCAAGTATCATCAAGATTGGGTGAAAAAATATTTGCTGATATTTCGGAAACTCGTTATTTCTTTGAAGCTTGGCAACCCCTCTCAATGGAAGTGCTTTTCCACAGTCTGCGCCTAGGGCTACTTGAAGAGGAAACAAACCACAGAGACAAAACTCAGAACTCCTTTATTTTGTCAAGTTTCAAAGAGCTACACAATCCATGTTGGATTTAGAGTTCCAAATTCATCTATCTATATAGGAGAGAACAGAGAGTAACCTAAATATAAAAACTGCTACTGTAGACGAACGCTTCAACCAAGAAGAACAAAATTTGGTGAGCCCAGTGGGATTTGTGTACTGATCATTACCACCAAGTATCATCAAGATTGGGTGAAAAAATATTTGCTCGTACTTCGGAAACTCGTTATTTCTTAGAAGCTTGGCAACCCCTCTCAATGAAAGTGCTTTTCCAGAGTCTGCGCCTAGGGCTACTTGAAGAGGAATCAAACCATAGAGACAAAACTCAGAACTCCTTTATTTTGTCAAGTTTCAAAGAGCTACTACAAACCATGTTGCATTTAGAGTTCCAAAGTCATCTATCTATATATGAGAGAACAGAGTGAAACCTAAATATAAAAACGGCTACTGTAGACAAACGCTTCAACCTAGAAGAACATAATTTGGTGAGCCATGCGGGTACTGTGTACTGATCATTACCACCAAGTATCATCAAGATTGGGTGAAAAAATATTTGCTGATATTTCGGAAACTCGTTATTTCTTTGAAGCTTGGCAACCCCTCTCAATGAAAGTGGTTTTCCACAGTCTGTGCCTAGGGCTACTTGAAGAGGAAACAAACCATAGAGACAAAACTCAGAACTCTTTATTTTGTCGAGTTTCAAAGAGCTACTACAAACCATGTTGGATTTAGAGTTCCAAATTCATCTATCTATATATGAGAGAACAGAGTGAAACCTAAATATAAAAACTGCTACTGTAGACGAACACTTCAACCTAGAAGAACAAAATTTGGTGAGCCAAGTGGGATCTGTGTACTGATCATTACCACCAAGTATCATCAAGTTTGGGATAAAAAATATTTGCTGGTATTTCAGAAACTCGTTATTTCTTAGAAGCTTGGCAACCCCTCTCAATGAAAGTGGTTTTCCACAGTCTGTGCCTAGGGCTACTTGAAGAGGAAACAAACCATAGAGACAAAACTGAGAACTCCTTTATTTTGTCAAGATTCAAAGAGCTACTACAATCCATGTTGGATTTAGAGTTCCAAATTCATCTATCTATATAGGAGAGAACAGAGAGAAACCTAAATATAAAAACGGCTACTGTAGACGAACGCTTCAACCTAGAAGAACAAAATTTGGTGAGCCAAGTGGGATTTGTGTACTGATCATTAGCAACCAGTATCATCAAGATTGGGTGAAAAAATATTTGCTGGTATTTCGGAAACTCGTTATTTCTTAGAAGCTTGGCAACCCCTCTCAATGAAAGTGGTTTTCCACAGTCTGTGCCTAGGGCTACTTGAAGAGGAAACAAACCATAGAGACAAAACTGAGAACTCCTTTATTTTGTCAAGTTTCAAAGAGCTACTACAAACCATGTTGGATTTAGAGTTACAAATTCATATATCTATATAGGAGAGAACAGAGGGAACCCTAAATATAAAAACTTCTACTGTAGGCGAACGCTTCAACCTAGAAGAACACAATTTGGTGAGCCAAGTGGGATTTGTGTACTGATCATTAGCAACCAGTATCATCAAGATTGGGTGGAAAAATATTTGCTCGTACTTCAGAAACTCGTTATTTCTTAGAAGCTTTTAAACCCCTCTCAATGAAAGTGCTTTTCCACAGTCTGTGCCTAGGGCTACTTGAAGAGGAAACAAACCATAGAGACAAAACTCAGAACTCTTTATTTTGTCGAGTTTCAAAGAGCTACTAAAAACCATGTTGGATTTAGAGTTCCAAATTCATCTATCTATATATGAGAGAACAGAGTGAAACCTAAATATAAAAACTGCTACTGTAGACGAACGCTTCAATCTAGAAGAACAAAATTTGGTGAGCCAAGTGGGATCTGTGTGCTGATCATTAGCAACCAGTATCATCAAGATTGGGTGAAAAAATATTTGCTGTTACTTCGGAAACTCGTTATTTCTTAGAAGCTTGGCAACCCCTCTCAATGAAAGTGCTTTTCCAGAGTCTGCACCTAGGGCTACTTGAAGAGGAAACAAACCATAGAGACAAAACTCAGAACTCCTTTATTTTGTCAAGTTTCAAAGAGCTACTACAAACCATGTTGGATTTAGAGTTCCAAATTCATCTATCTATATATGAGAGAACAGAGTGAAACCTAAATATAAAAACGGCTACTGTAGACGAACGCTTCAACCTAGACGAACAAAATTTGGTGAGCCAAGTGGGATTTGTGTACTGATCATTAGCAACCAGTATCATCAAGATTGGGTGAAAAAATATTTGCTGATATTTCGGAAACTCGTTATTTCTTAGAAGCTTGGCAACCCCCTCAATGAAAGTGGTTTTCCACAGTCTGTGCCTAGGACTAATTGAAGAGGAAAGAAACCATAGAGACAAAACTCAGAACTCTTTATTTTGTCAAGTTTCAAAGAGCTACTACAAACCATGTTGGATTTAGAGTTCCAAATTCATCTATCTATATAGGAGAGAACAGAGGGAAACCTAAATATAAAAACTGATACTGTAGACGAACGCTTCAACCTAGAAGAACAAAATTTGGTGAACCAAGTGGGATCTGTGTACTGATCATTACCACCAAGTATCATCAAGTTTGGGTGAAAAAATATTTGCTGGTATTTCGGAAACTCGTTATTTCTTAGAAGCTTGGCAACCCCTCTCAATGAAAGTGGTTTTCCACAGTCTGTGCCTAGGGCTACTTGAAGAGGAAGCAAACCATAGAGACAAAACTGAGAACTCCTTTATTTTGTCAAGTTTCAAAGAGCTACTACAATCCATGTTGGATTAAAGTTCCAAATTCATCTATCTATATAGGAGAGAACAGAGAGAAACCTAAATATAAAAACTGCTACTGTAGTCGAACGCTTCAACCTAGAGGAATAAAATTTGGTGAGCCAAGTGGGATTTGTGTACTGATCATTACCACCAAGTATCATCAAGATTGGGTGAAAAAATATTTGCTGGTACTTCGGAAACTCGTTATTTCTTAGAAGCTTGGCAACCCCTCTCAATGAAAGTGCTTTTCCAGAGTCTGCGCCTAGGGCTACTTGAAGAGGAAACAAACCATAGAGACAAAACTCAGAACTCCTTTATTTTGTCAAGTTTCAAAGAGCTACTACAATCCATGTTGGATTTAGAGTTCCAAATTCATCTATCTATATATGAGAGAACAGAGAGAAACCTAAATATAAAAACTGCTACTGTAGACGAATGCTTCAACCTAGAAGAACAAAATTTGGTGAGCCAAGAGGGATCTGTGTACTGATCATTACCACCAAGTATCATCAAGATTGGGTGAAAAAATATTTGCTGGTATTTCGGAAACTCGTTATTTCTTAGAAGCTTGGCAACCCCTCTCAATGAAAGTGCTTTTCCACAGTCTGTGCCTAGGGCTACTTGAAGAGGAAACAAACCATAGAGACAAAACTGAGAACTCCTATATTTTGTCAAGTTTCAAAGAGCTACTACAATCCATGTTGGATTTAGAGTTCCAAATTCATCTATCTCTACATGAGAGAACAGAGTGAAACCTAAATATAAAAACTGATATTGTAGACGAACGCTTCAACCTAGAAGAACAAAATTTGGTGAGCCAAGTGGGATCTGTGTACTGATCATTAACACCCAGTATCATCAAGATTGCGTGAAAAAATATTTGCTGGTATTTCGGAAACTTGTAATTTCTTAGAAGCTTGGCAAACTCTCTCAATGAAAGTGCTTTTCCACAGTCTGTGCCTAGGGCTACTTGAAGAGGAAACAAACCATAGAGACAAAACTGAGAACTCCTATATTTTGTCAAGTTTCAAAGAGCTACTACAATCCATGTTGGATTTAGAGTTCCAAATTCATCTATCTCTACATGAGAGAACAGAGTGAAACCTAAATATAGAAACTGATACTGTAGACGAACGCTTCAACCTAGAAGAACAAAATTTGGTGAACCAAGTGGGATCTGTGTACTGATCATTACCACCAAGTATCATCAAGTTTGGGTGAAAAAATATTTGCTGGTATTTCGGAAACTCGTTATTTCTTAGAAGCTTGGCAACCCCTCTCAATGAAAGTGGTTTTCCACAGTCTGTGCCTAGGGCTACTTGAAGAGGAAGCAAACCATAGAGACAAAACTGAGAACTCCTTTATTTTGTCAAGTTTCAAAGAGCTACTACAATCCATGTTGGATTAAAGTTCCAAATTCATCTATCTATATAGGAGAGAACAGAGAGAAACCTAAATATAAAAACTGCTACTGTAGTCGAACGCTTCAACCTAGAGGAATAAAATTTGGTGAGCCAAGTGGGATTTGTGTACTGATCATTACCACCAAGTATCATCAAGATTGGGTGAAAAAATATTTGCTGGTACTTCGGAAACTCGTTATTTCTTAGAAGCTTGGCAACCCCTCTCAATGAAAGTGCTTTTCCAGAGTCTGCGCCTAGGGCTACTTGAAGAGGAAACAAACCATAGAGACAAAACTCAGAACTCCTTTATTTTGTCAAGTTTCAAAGAGCTACTACAATCCATGTTGGATTTAGAGTTCCAAATTCATCTATCTATATATGAGAGAACAGAGAGAAACCTAAATATAAAAACTGCTACTGTAGACGAATGCTTCAACCTAGAAGAACAAAATTTGGTGAGCCAAGAGGGATCTGTGTACTGATCATTACCACCAAGTATCATCAAGATTGGGTGAAAAAATATTTGCTGGTATTTCGGAAACTCGTTATTTCTTAGAAGCTTGGCAACCCCTCTCAATGAAAGTGCTTTTCCACAGTCTGTGCCTAGGGCTACTTGAAGAGGAAACAAACCATAGAGACAAAACTGAGAACTCCTATATTTTGTCAAGTTTCAAAGAGCTACTACAATCCATGTTGGATTTAGAGTTCCAAATTCATCTATCTCTACATGAGAGAACAGAGTGAAACCTAAATATAAAAACTGATATTGTAGACGAACGCTTCAACCTAGAAGAACAAAATTTGGTGAGCCAAGTGGGATCTGTGTACTGATCATTAACACCCAGTATCATCAAGATTGCGTGAAAAAATATTTGCTGGTATTTCGGAAACTTGTAATTTCTTAGAAGCTTGGCAAACTCTCTCAATGAAAGTGCTTTTCCACAGTCTGTGCCTAGGGCTACTTGAAGAGGAAACAAACCATAGAGACAAAACTGAGAACTTCTATATTTTGTCAAGTTTCAAAGAGCTACTACAATCCATGTTGGATTTAGAGTTCCAAATTCATCTATCTATATAGGAGAGAACAGAGGGAAACCTAAATATAAAATTTTCTACTGTAGGCGAACGCTTCAACCTAGAAGAACACTATTTGGTGAGCCAAGTGGGGTTGGTGTACTGATCATTAGCAACCAGTATCATCAAGATTGGGTGAAAAAATATTTGCTGGTACTTCGGAAACTCGTTATTTCTTAGAAGCTTGGCAACCCCTCTCAATGAAAGTGCTTTTCCACAGTCTGCGCCTAGGGCTACTCGAAGAGGAAACAAAACATAGAGACAAAACTCAGAACTCCTTTATTTTGTCAAGTTACAAAGAGCTACTACAAACCATGTTGGATTTAGAGTTCCAAATTCATCTATCTATATATGAGAGAACAGAGTGAAACCTAAATATAAAAACGGCTACTGTAGACACACGCTTCAAACTAGAAGAACATAATTTGGTGAGCCAAGCGGGTACTGTGTACTGATCATTACCACCAAGTATCATCAAGATTGGGTGAAAAAATATTTGCTGATATTTCGGAAACTCGATATTTCTTAGAAGCTTGGCAACCCCTCTCAATGAAAGTGGTTTTCCACAGTCTGTGCCTAGGGCTACTTGAAGTGGAAACAAACCATAGAGACAAAACTGAGAACTACTTTATTTTGCCAAGTTTCAAACAGCTACTACAAAACATGTTGGATTTAGAGTTCCAAATTCATCTATGTATATATGAGAGAACAGAGTGAAACATAAATATAAAAACGACTACTGTAGACGAACGCTTCAACCTAGAAGAACAAAATTTGGTGAGCCAAGTGGGATTTGTGTACTGATCATTAGCAACAAGTATCATCAAGATTGGGTGAAAAAATATTTGCTGGTATTATGGAAACTCGTTATTTCTTAGAAGCTTGGCAACCCCTATCAATGAAATTGCTTTTCCACAGTCTGTGCCTAGGGCTATTTGAAGAGGAAACAAACCATAGAGACAAAACTGAGAACTCCTTTATTTTGTCAAGTTTCAAAGAGCTACTACAAACCATGTTGGATTTAGAGTTCCAAATTCATCTACCTATATATGAGAGAACAGAGTGAAACCTAAATATAAAAACGGCTACTGTAGACGAACGCTTCAACCTAGAAGAACAAAATTTGGTGAGCCAAGTGGGATTAGTGTACTGATCATTAGCAACCAGTATCATCAAGATTGGGTGAAAAAATATTTGCTGATATTTCGTAAACTCGTTATTTCTTAGAAGCTTGGCAACCCCTCAATGAAAGAGGTTTTCCACAGTCTGTGCCTAGGGCTAATTGAAGAGGAAAGAAACCATAGAGACAAAACTCAGAACTCTTTATTTTGTCAAGTTTCAAAGAGCTACTACAATCCATGTTGGATTTAAAGTTCCAAATTCATCTATCTATATAGAAGAGAACAGAGAGAAACCTAAATATAAAAACTGCTACTGTAGACGAACGCTTCAACCTAGACGAACAAAATTTGGTGAGCCAAGTGGGATTTGTGTACTGATCATTACCACCAAGTATCATCAAGATTGGGTGAAAAAATATTTGCTGGTATTATGGAAACTCGTTATTTCTTAGAAGCTTGGCAACCCATCTCAATAAAAGTGCTTCCACAGTCTGTGCCTAGGGCTACTTGAAGAGGAAACAAACCATAGAGACAAAACTGAGAACTCCTTTATTTTGTCAAGTTTCAAAGAGCTACTACAATCCATGTTGGATTTTAGAGTTCCAAATTCATCTATCTATATAGGAGAGAACAGAGAGAAACCTAAATATAAAAACTGCTACTGTAGTCGAACGCTTCAACCTAGAGGAACAAAATTTGGTGAGCCAAGTGGGATTTGTGTACTGATCATTACCACCAAGTATCATCAAGATTGGGTGAAAAAATATTTGCTGGTACTTCGGAAACTCGTTATTTCTTAGAAGCTTGGCAACCCCTCTCAATGAAAGTGCTTTTCCAGAGTCTGCGCCTAGGGCTACTTGAAGAGGAAACAAACCATAGAGACAAAACTCAGAACTCCTTTATTTTGTCAAGTTTCAAAGAGCTACTACAATCCATGTTGAATTTAGAGTTCCAAATTCATCTATCTATATAGGAGAGAACAGAGAGAATCCTAAATATAAAAACTGCTACTGTAGACGAATGCTTCAACCTAGAAGAACAAAATTTGGTGAGCCAAGAGGGATCAGTGTACTGATCATTACCACCAAGTATCATCAAGATTGGGTGAAAAAATATTTGCTGGTATTTCGGAAACTCGTTATTTCTTAGAAGCTTGGCAACCCCTCTCAATGAAAGTGCTTTTCCACAGTCTGTTCCTAGGGCTACTTGAAGAGGAAACAAACCATAGAGACAAAACTGAGAACTCCTATATTTTGTCAAGTTTCAAAGAGCTACTACAATCCATGTTGGATTTAGAGTTCCAAATTCATCTATCTATATAGGAGATAACAGAGAGAAACCTAAATATAAAAACTGCTACTGTAGACGAACGCTTCAACCTAGAAGAACAAAATTTGGTGAGCCAAGTGGGATTTGTGTACTGATCATTACCACCAAGTATCATCAAGATTGGGTGAAAAAATATTTGCTGGTATTTCGGAAACTTGTAATTTCTTAGAAGATTGGCAAACCCTCTCAATGAAAGTGCTTTCCACAGTCTGTGCCTAGGCCTCTTGAAGAGGAAACAAACCATAGAGACAAAACTCAGAACTCCTTTATTTTGTCAAGTTTCAAAGAGCTACTACAAACCATGTTGGATTTAGAGTTCCAAATTCATCTATCTTTACATGAGAGAACAGAGTGAAACCTAAATATAAAAACTGATACTGTGGACGAACGCTTCAACCTAGAAGAACAAAATTTGGTGAGCCAAGTGGGATTTGTGTACTGATCATTACCACCAAGTGTCATCAAGATTGGGTGAAAAAATATTTGCTGGTATTTCGGAAACTTGTAATTTCTTAGAAGCTTGGCAAACTCTCTCAATCAAAGTGCTTTTCCACAGTCTTTGCCTAGGGCTACTTGAAGAGGAAACAAACCATAGAGACAAAACTGAGAGCTCCTTTATTTTGTCAAGTTTCAAAGAGCTACTACAAACCATGTTGGATTTAGAGTTCCAAATTCATATATCTATATAGGAGAGAACAGAGGCTACCTAAATATAAAATCTTCTACTGTAGGCGAACGCTTCAACCTAGAAGAACACAATTTGGTGAGCCAAGTGGGGTTTGTGTACTGATCATTAGCAACCAGTATCATCAAGATTGGGTGAAAAAATATTTTCTGGTATTTCGGAAACTTGTAATTTCTTAGAAGCTTGGCAACCCCTCTCAATGAAAGTGCTTTTCCACAGTCTGCGCCTAGGGCTACTTGAAGAGGAAACAAAACATAGAGACAAAACTCAGAACTCCTTTATTTTGTCAAGTTACAAAGAGCTACTACAAACCATGTTGGATTTAGAGTTCCAAATTCATCTATCTATATATGAGAGAACAGAGTGAAACCTAAATATAAAAACGGCTACTGTAGACAAAAGCTTCAACCTAGAAAAACATAATTTTGTGAGCCAAGCGGGTACTGTGTACTGATCATTACCAGCAAGTATCATCAAGATTGGGTGAAAAAATATTTGCTGATATTTCGGAAACTCGTTATTTCTTAGAAGCTTGGCAACCCCTCTCAATGAAAGTGGTTTTCCACAGTCTGTGCCTAGGGCTACTCGAAGAGGAAACGAACCATAGAGACAAAACTGAGAACTCCTTTATTTTGTCAAGTTTCAAAGAGCTACTACAAACCATGTTGAATTTAGAGTTCCAAATTCATCTATCTCTACATGAGAGAACAGAGTGAAACCTAAATATAAAAACTGATACTGTAGGCGAAAGCTTCAACCTAGAAGAACAAAATTTGGTGAGCCAAGTGGGATCTGTGTACTGATCATTAGCAACCAGTATCATCAAGATTGGGTGAAAAAATATTTGCTGGTACTTCGGAAACTCGTTATTTCGTAGAATCTTGGCAACCCATCTCAATGAAAGTGCTTTTCCAGAGTCTGCACCTAGGGCTACTTGAAGAGGAAACAAACCCTAGAGACAAAACTCAGAACTCCTTTATTTTGTCAAGTTTCAAAGAGCTACTACAAACCATGTTGGATTTAGAGTTCCAAATTCATCTATCTATATATGAGAGAACAGAGTGAAACCTAAATATAAAAACGGCTACTGTAGACGAACGCTTCAACCTAGAAGAACAAAATTTGGTGAGCCAAGTGGGATTTGTGTACTGATCATTATCAACCAGTATCATCAAGATTGGGTGAAAAAATATTTGCTGATATTTCGGAAACTCATTATTTCTTAGAAGCTTGGCAACCCCCTCAATGAAAGAGGTTTTCCACAGTCTGTGCCTAGGGCTAATTGAAGAGGAAAGAAACCATAGAGACAAAACTCAGAACTCTTTATTTTGTCAAGTTTCAAAGAATTACTACAATCCATGTTGGATTTAGAGTTCCAAATTCATCTATCTATATATGAGAGAACAGAGTGAAACCTAAATATAAAAACTGGTACTGTAGACGAACGCTTCAACCTAGAAGAACAAAATTTGGTGAGCCAAGTGGGATCTGTGTACTGATCATTACCACCAAGTATCATCAAGTTTGGGTGAAAAAATATTTGCTGGTATTTCGGAAACTCGTTATTTCTTAGAAGCTTTGCAACCCTCTCAATGAAAGTGGTTTTCCACAGTCTGTGCCTAGGGCTACTTAAAGAGGAAACAAACCATAGAGACAAAACTGAGAACTCCTTTATTTTGTCAAGTTTCAAAGAGCTACTACAATCCATGTTGGATTTAAAGTTCCAAATTCATCTATCTATATAGGAGAGAACAGAGAGAAACCTAAATATAAAAACTGCTACTGTAGACGAACGCTTCAACCTAGACGAACAAAATTTGGTGAGCCAAGTGGGATTTGTGTACTGATCATTACCACCAAGTATCATCAAGATTGGGTGAAAAAATATTTGCTGGTATTATGGAAACTCGTTATTTCTTAGAAGCTTGGCAACCCATCTCAATGAAAGTGCTTCCACAGTCTGTGCCTAGGGCTACTTGAAGAGGAAACAAACCATAGAGACAAAACTGAGAACTCCATTATTTTGTCAAGTTTCAAAGAGCTACTACAATCCATGTTGGATTTAGAGTTCCAAATTCATCTATCTATATAGGAGAGAACAGAGAGAAACCTAAATATAAAAACTGCTACTGTAGACGAACGCTTCAACCTAGAAGAACAAAATTTGGTGAGCAAAGTGGGATTTGTGTACTGATCATTACCACCAAGTATCATCAAGATTGGGTGAAAAAATATTTGCTGGTATTTGGGAAACTTGTAATTTCTTAGAAGCTTGGCAAACTCTCTCAATGAAAGTGCTTTTCCACAGTCTGTGCCTAGGGCTACTTAAAGAGGAAACAAACCATAGAGACAAAACTGAGAACTCCTTTATTTTGTCAAGTTTCAAAGAGCTACTACAAACCATGTTGGATTTAGAGTTACAAATTCATATATCTATATAGGAGAGAACAGAGGGAAACCTAAATATAAAAACTTCTACTGTAGGCGAACGCTTCAACCTAGAAGAACACAATTTGGTGAGCCAAGTGGGATTTGTGTACTGATTATTAGCAAACAGTATCATCAAGATTGGGTGAAAAAATATTTGCTGGTACTTCGGAAACTCGTTATTTCTTAGAAGCTTGGCAACCCCTCTCAATGAAAGTGCTTTTCCAGAGTCTGCGCCTAGGGCTACTTGAAGAGGAAACAAACCATAGAGACAAAACTCAGAACTCCTTTATTTTGTCAAGTTTCAAAGAGCTACTACAATCCATGTTGGATTTAGAGTTCCAAATTCATCTATCTATATAGGAGAGAACAGAGAGAAACCTAAATATAAAAACTGCTACTGTAGACGAACGCTTCAACCTAGAAGAACAAAATTTGGTGAGCCAAGTGGGATTTGTGTACTGATCATTACCACCAAGTATCATCAAGTTTGGGTGAAAAAATATTTGCTGGTATTTCGGAAACTCGTTATTTCTTAGAAGCTTGGCAACCCATCTCAATGAAAGTGGTTTTCCACAGTCTGTGCCTAGGGTTACTTGAAGAGGAAACAAACCATAGAGACAAAACTGAGAACTCCTTTATGTTGTCAAGTTTCAAAGAGCTACTACAATCCATGTTGGATTTAAAGTTCCAAATTCATCTATCTATATAAGAGAGAACAGAGAGAAACCTAAATATAAAAACTGCTACTGTAGACGAACGCTTCTACCTAGAAGAACAAAATTTGGTGAGCCAAGTGGGATTTGTGTACTGATCATTTCCACCAAGTATCATCAAGATTGGGTGAAAAAATATTTGCTGGTATTATGGAAACTCGTTATTTCTTAGAAGCTTGGCAAACCATCTCAATGAAAGTGCTCCCACAATCTGTGCCTAGGGCTACTTGAAGAGGAAACAAACCATAGAGACAAAACTGAGAACTCCTTTATTTTGTCAAGTTTCAAAGAGCTACTACAATCCATGTTGGATTTAGAGTTCCAAATTCATCTATCTATATAGGAGAGAACAGAGAGAAACCTAAATATAATAACTGCTACTGTAGACGAACGCTTCAACCTAGAAGAACAAAATTTGGTGAGCCAAGTGGGATTTGTGTACTGATCATTACCACCAAGTATCATCAAGATTGGGTGAAAAAATATTTGCTGGTAATACGGAAACTTATAATTTCTTAGAAGCTTGGCAAACTCTCTCAATGAAAGTGCTTTTCCACAGTCTGTGCCTAGGGCTACTTGAAGAGGAAACAAACCATAGAGATAAAACTGAGAACTCCTTTATTTTGTCAAGTTTCAAAGAGCTACTATAAACCATGTTGGATTTAGAGTTACAAATTTATATATCTATATAGGAGAGAACAGAGGGAAACCTAAATATAAAAACTTCTACTGTAGGCGAACGCTTCAACCTAGAAGAACACAATTTGGTGAGCCAAGTGGGATTTGTGTACTGATCATTAGCAACCAGTATCATCAAGATTGGGTGAAAAAATATTTGCTGGTACTTCGGAAACTCGTTATTTCTTAGAAGCTTGGCAACCCCTCTCAATGAAAGTGCTTTTCCAGAGTCTGCGCCTAGGGCTACTTGAAGAGGAAACAAACCATAGAGACAAAACTGAGAACTCCTTTATTTTGTCAAGTTTCAAAGAGCTACTACAATCCATATTGGATTTAGAGTTCCAAATTCATCTATCTATATAGGAGAGAACAGAGAGAAACCTAAATATAAAAACTGCTACTGTAGACGAACGCTTCAACCTAGAAGAACAAAATTTGGTGAGCCAAGTGGGATCTGTGTACTGATCATTACCACCAAGTATCATCAAGATTGGGTGAAAAAATATTTGCTGGTATTTCGGAAACTCGTTATTTCTTAGAAGCTTGGCAACCCCTCTCAATGAAAGTGCTCTTCCACAGTCTGTGCCTAGGGCTACTTGAAGAGGAAACAAACCATAGAGACAAAACTGAGAACTCCTTTATTTTGTCAAGTTTCAAAAGCTACTACAAACCATGTTGGATTTAGAGTTCCAAATTCATCTATCTATATAGGAGAGAACAGAGAGAAACCTAAATATAAAAACTGGTACTGTAGACGAACGCTTCAACCTAGAAGATCAAATTTGGTGAGCCACGTGGGATTTGTGTACTGATCATTACCACCAAGTATCCTCAAGATTGGGTGAAAAAATATTTGCTGGTATTTCGGAAACTTGTAATTTCTTAGAAGATTGGCAAACTCTCTCAATGAAAGTGCTTTCCACAGTCTGTGCCTAGGCCTCTTGAAGCGGAAACAAACCATAGAGACAAAACTCAGAACTCCTTTATTTTGTCAAGTTTCAAAGAGCTACTACAAACCATGTTGGATTTAGAGTTCCATATTCATCTATCTCTACATGAGAGAACAGAGTGAAACCTAAATATAAAAACTGATACTGTAGACGAACGGTTCAACCTAGAAGAACAAAATTTGGTGAGCCAAGTGGGATCTGTGTACTGATCATTAACACCCAGTATCATCAAGATTGGGGAAAAAATATTTGCTGGTATTTCGGAAACTTGTAATTTCTTAGAAGCTTGGCAAACTCTCTCAATGAAAGTGCTTTTCCACAGTCTTTGCCTAGGGCTACTTGAAGAGGAAACAAACCATAGAGACAAAACTGAGAGCTCCTTTATTTTGTCAAGTTTCAAAGAGCTACTACAAACCATGTTGGATTAGAGTTCCAAATTCATATATATCTATATAGGAGAGAACAGAGGCTACCTAAATATAAAATCTTCTACTTTAGGCGAACGCTTCAACCTAGAAGAACACAATTTGGTGAGCCAAGTGGGGTTTGTGTACTGATCATTAGCAACCAGTATCATCAAGATTGGGTGAAAAAATATTTGCTGGTATTTCGGAAACTTGTAATTTCTTAGAAGCTTGGCCAACCCTCTCAATGAAAGTGCTTTTCCACAGTCTGCGCCTAGGGCTACTTGAAGTGGAAACAAACATAGAGACAAAACTCAGAACTCCTTTATTTTGTCAAGTTACAAAGAGCTACTACAAACCATGTTGGATTTAGAGTTCCAAATTCATCTATCTATATATGAGAGAACAGAGTGAAACCTAAATATAAAAACGGCTACTGTAGACAAATCTTCAACCTAGAAAAACATAATTTTGTGAGCCAAGCGGGTACTGTGTACTGATCATTACCACCAAGTATCATCAAGATTGGGTGAAAAAATATTTGCTGGTATTTCGGAAACTCGTTATTTCTTAGAAGCTTGGCAACCCCTCTCAATGAAAGTGCTCTTCCACAGTCTGTGCCTAGGGCTACTTGAAGAGGAAACAAACCATAGAGACAAAACTGAGAACTCCTTTATTTTGTCAAGTTTCAAAGAGCTACTACAAACCATGTTGGATTTAGAGTTCCAAATTCATCTATCTATATATGAGAGAACAGAGAGAAACCTAAATATAAAAACTGCTACTGTAGACGAACGCTTCAACCTAGAAGATCAAATTTGGTGAGCCACGTGGGATTTGTGTACTGATCATTACCACCAAGTATCATCAAGATTGGGTGAAAAAATATTTGCTGGTATTTCGGAAACTTGTAATTTCTTAGAAGATTGGAAAACTCTCTCAATGAAAGTGCTTTCCACAGTCTGTGCCTAGGCCTCTTGAAGAGGAAACAAACCATAGAGACAAAACTCAGAACTCCTTTATTTTGTCAAGTTTCAAAGAGCTACTACAAACCATGTTGGATTTAGAGTTCCAAATTCATCTATCTCTACATGAGAGAACAGAGTGAAACCTAAATATAAAAACTGATACTGTAGGCGAAAGCTTCAACCTAGAAGAACAAAATTTGGTGAGCCAAGTGGGATCTGTGTACTGATCATTAGCAACCAGTATCATCAAGATTGGGTGAAAAAATATTTGCTGGTACTTCGGAAACTCGTTATTTCGTAGAAGCTTGGCAACCCATCTCAATGAAAGTGCTTTTCCAGAGTCTGCACCTAGGGCTACTTGAAGAGGAAACAAACCCTAGAGACAAAACTCAGAACTCCTTTATTTTGTCAAGTTTCAAAGAGCTACTACAAACCATGTTGGATTTAGAGTTCCAAATTCATCTATCTATATATGAGAGAACAGAGTGAAACCTAAATATAAAAACGGCTACTGTAGACGAACGCTTCAACCTAGAAGAACAAAATTTGGTGAGCCAAGTGGGATTTGTGTACTGATCATTATCAACCAGTATCATCAAGATTGGGTGAAAAAATATTTGCTGATATTTCGGAAACTCATTATTTCTTAGAAGCTTGGCAACCCCCTCAATGAAAGAGGTTTTCCACAGTCTGTGCCTAGGGCTAATTGAAGAGGAAAGAAACCATAGAGACAAAACTCAGAACTCTTTATTTTGTCAAGTTTCAAAGAATTACTACAATCCATGTTGGATTTAGAGTTCCAAATTCATCTATCTATATATGAGAGAACAGAGTGAAACCTAAATATAAAAACTGGTACTGTAGACGAACGCTTCAACCTAGAAGAACAAAATTTGGTGAGCCAAGTGGGATCTGTGTACTGATCATTACCACCAAGTATCATCAAGTTTGGGTGAAAAAATATTTGCTGGTATTTCGGAAACTCGTTATTTCTTAGAAGCTTTGCAACCCCTCTCAATGAAAGTGGTTTTCCACAGTCTGTGCCTAGGGCTACTTAAAGAGGAAACAAACCATAGAGACAAAACTGAGAACTCCTTTATTTTGTCAAGTTTCAAAGAGCTACTACAATCCATGTTGGATTTAAAGTTCCAAATTCATCTATCTATATAGGAGAGAACAGAGAGAAACCTAAATATAAAAACTGCTACTGTAGACGAACGCTTCAACCTAGACGAACAAAATTTGGTGAGCCAAGTGGGATTTGTGTACTGATCATTACCACCAAGTATCATCAAGATTGGGTGAAAAAATATTTGCTGGTATTATGGAAACTCGTTATTTCTTAGAAGCTTGGCAACCCATCTCAATGAAAGTGCTTCCACAGTCTGTGCCTAGGGCTACTTGAAGAGGAAACAAACCATAGAGACAAAACTGAGAACTCCATTATTTTGTCAAGTTTCAAAGAGCTACTACAATCCATGTTGGATTTAGAGTTCCAAATTCATCTATCTATATAGGAGAGAACAGAGAGAAACCTAAATATAAAAACTGCTACTGTAGACGAACGCTTCAACCTAGAAGATCAAATTTGGTGAGCCACGTGGGATTTGTGTACTGATCATTACCACCAAGTATCATCAAGATTGGGTGAAAAAATATTTGCTGGTATTTGGGAAACTTGTAATTTCTTAGAAGCTTGGCAAACTCTCTCAATGAAAGTGCTTTTCCACAGTCTGTGCCTAGGGCTAATTAAAGAGGAAACAAACCATAGAGACAAAACTGAGAACTCCTTTATTTTGTCAAGTTTCAAAGAGCTACTACAAACCATGTTGGATTTAGAGTTACAAATTCATATATCTATATAGGAGAGAACAGAGGGAAACCTAAATATAAAAACTTCTACTGTAGGCGAACGCTTCAACCTAGAAGAACACAATTTGGTGAGCCAAGTGGGATTTGTGTACTGATTATTAGCAAACAGTATCATCAAGATTGGGTGAAAAAATATTTGCTGGTACTTCGGAAACTCGTTATTTCTTAGAAGCTTGGCAACCCCTCTCAATGAAAGTGCTTTTCCAGAGTCTGCGCCTAGGGCTACTTGAAGAGGAAACAAACCATAGAGACAAAACTCAGAACTCCTTTATTTTGTCAAGTTTCAAAGAGCTACTACAATCCATGTTGGATTTAGAGTTCCAAATTCATCTATCTATATAGGAGAGAACAGAGAGAAACCTAAATATAAAAACTGCTACTGTAGACGAACGCTTCAACCTAGAAGAACAAAATTTGGTGAGCCAAGTGGGATTTGTGTACTGATCATTACCACCAAGTATCATCAAGTTTGGGTGAAAAAATATTTGGTGGTATTTCGGAAACTCGTTATTTCTTAGAAGCTTGGCAACCCATCTCAATGAAAGTGGTTTTCCACAGTCTGTGCCTAGGGTTACTTGAAGAGGAAACAAACCATAGAGACAAAACTGAGAACTCCTTTATGTTGTCAAGTTTCAAAGAGCTACTACAATCCATGTTGGATTTAAAGTTCCAAATTCATCTATCTATATAAGAGAGAACAGAGAGAAACCTAAATATAAAAACTGCTACTGTAGACGAACGCTTCTACCTAGACGAACAAAATTTGGTGAGCCAAGTGGGATTTGTGTACTGATCATTTCCACCAAGTATCATCAAGATTGGGTGAAAAAATATTTGCTGGTATTATGGAAACTCGTTATTTCTTAGAAGCTTGGCAAACCATCTCAATGAAAGTGCTCCCACAGTCTGTGCCTAGGGCTACTTGAAGAGGAAACAAACCATAGAGACAAAACTGAGAACTCCTTTATTTTGTCAAGTTTCAAAGAGCTACTACAATCCATGTTGGATTTAGAGTTCCAAATTCATCTATCTATATAGGAGAGAACAGAGAGAAACCTAAATATAAAAACTGCTACTGTAGACGAACGCTTCAACCTAGAAGAACAAAATTTGGTGAGCCAAGTGGGATTTGTGTACTGATCATTACCACCAAGTATCATCAAGATTGGGTGAAAAAATATTTGCTGGTAATACGGAAACTTATAATTTCTTAGAAGCTTGGCAAACTCTCTCAATGAAAGTGCTTTTCCACAGTCTGTGCCTAGGGCTACTTGAAGAGGAAACAAACCATAGAGATAAAACTGAGAACTCCTTTATTTTGTCAAGTTTCAAAGAGCTACTATAAACCATGTTGGATTTAGAGTTACAAATTTATATATCTATATAGGAGAGAACAGAGGGAAACCTAAATATAAAAACTTCTACTGTAGGCGAACGCTTCAACCTAGAAGAACACAATTTGGTGAGCCAAGTGGGATTTGTGTACTGATCATTAGCAACCAGTATCATCAAGATTGGGTGAAAAAATATTTGCTGGTACTTCGGAAACTCGTTATTTCTTAGAAGCTTGGCAACCCCTCTCAATGAAAGTGCTTTTCCAGAGTCTGCGCCTAGGGCTACTTGAAGAGGAAACAAACCATAGAGACAAAACTGAGAACTCCTTTATTTTGTCAAGTTTCAAAGAGCTACTACAATCCATGTTGGATTTAGAGTTCCAAATTCATCTATCTATATAGGAGAGAACAGAGAGAAACCTAAATATAAAAACTGCTACTGTAGACGAACGCTTCAACCTAGAAGAACAAAATAGCCAAGTGGGATCTGTGTACTGATCATTACCACCAAGTATCATCAAGATTGGGTGAAAAAATATTTGCTGGTATTTCGGAAACTCGTTATTTCTTAGAAGCTTGGCAACCCCTCTCAATGAAAGTGCTCTTCCACAGTCTGTGCCTAGGGCTACTTGAAGAGGAAACAAACCATAGAGACAAAACTGAGAACTCCTTTATTTTGTCAAGTTTCAAAAGCTACTACAAACCATGTTGGATTTAGAGTTCCAAATTCATCTATCTATATAGGAGAGAACAGAGAGAAACCTAAATATAAAAACTGGTACTGTAGACGAACGCTTCAACCTAGAAGATCAAATTTGGTGAGCCACGTGGGATTTGTGTACTGATCATTACCACCAAGTATCCTCAAGATTGGGTGAAAAAATATTTGCTGGTATTTCGGAAACTTGTAATTTCTTAGAAGATTGGAAAACTCTCTCAATGAAAGTGCTTTCCACAGTCTGTGCCTAGGCCTCTTGAAGAGGAAACAAACCATAGAGACAAAACTCAGAACTCCTTTATTTTGTCAAGTTTCAAAGAGCTACTACAAACCATGTTGGATTTAGAGTTCCAAATTCATCTATCTCTACATGAGAGAACAGAGTGAAACCTAAATATAAAAACGGCTACTGTAGACAAATCTTCAACCTAGAAAAACATAATTTTGTGAGCCAAGCGGGTACTGTGTACTGATCATTACCACCAAGTATCATCAAGATTGGGTGAAAAAATATTTGCTGGTATTTCGGAAACTCGTTATTTCTTAGAAGCTTGGCAACCCCTCTCAATGAAAGTGCTCTTCCACAGTCTGTGCCTAGGGCTACTTGAAGAGGAAACAAACCATAGAGACAAAACTGAGAACTCCTTTATTTTGTCAAGTTTCAAAGAGCTACTACAAACCATGTTGGATTTAGAGTTCCAAATTCATCTATCTATATATGAGAGAACAGAGAGAAACCTAAATATAAAAACTGCTACTGTAGACGAACGCTTCAACCTAGAAGATCAAATTTGGTGAGCCACGTGGGATTTGTGTACTGATCATTACCACCAAGTATCATCAAGATTGGGTGAAAAAATATTTGCTGGTATTTCGGAAACTTGTAATTTCTTAGAAGATTGGAAAACTCTCTCAATGAAAGTGCTTTCCACAGTCTGTGCCTAGGCCTCTTGAAGAGGAAACAAACCATAGAGACAAAACTCAGAACTCCTTTATTTTGTCAAGTTTCAAAGAGCTACTACAAACCATGTTGGATTTAGAGTTCCAAATTCATCTATCTCTACATGAGAGAACAGAGTGAAACCTAAATATAAAAACTGATACTGTAGACGAACGCTTCAACCTAGAAGAACAAAATTTGGTGAGCCAAGTGGGATCTGTGTACTGATCATTAACACCCAGTATCATCAAGATTGGGTGAAAAAATATTTGCTGGTATTTCGGAAACTTGTAATTTCTTAGAAGCTTGGCAAACTCTCTCAATGAAAGTGCTTTTCCACAGTCTTTGCCTAGGGCTACTTGAAGAGGAAACAAACCATTGAGACAAAACGGAGAGCTCCTTTACTTTGTCAAGTTTCAAAGAGCTACTACAAACCATGTTGGATTTAGAGTTCCAAATTCATATATCTATATAGGAGAGAACAGAGGCTACCTAAATATAAAATCTTCTACTGTAGGCGAACGCTTCAACCTAGAAGAACACAATTTGGTGAGCCAAGTGGGGTTTGTGTACTGATCATTAGCAACCAGTATCATCAAGATTGGGTGAAAAAATATTTGCTGGTATTTCGGAAACTTGTAATTTCTTAGAAGCTTTTCAACCCCTCTCAATGAAAGTGCTTTTCCACAGTCTGCGCCTAGGGCTACTTGAAGAGGAAACAAAACATAGAGACAAAACTCAGAACTCCTTTATTTTGTCAAGTTACAAAGAGCTACTACAAACCATGTTGGATTTAGAGTTCCAAATTCATCTATCTATATATGAGAGAACAGAGTGAAACCTAAATATAAAAACGGCTCCTGTAGACAAACGCTTCAACCTAGAAGAACATAATTTGGTGAGCCAAGCGGGTACTGTGTACTGATCATTACCACCAAGTATCATCAAGATTGGGTGAAAAAATATTTGCTGATATTTCGGAAACTCGTTATTTCTTAGAAGCTTGGCAACCCCTCTCAATGAAAGTGGTTTTCCACAGTCTGTGCCTAGGGCTACTTGAAGAGGAAACAAACCATAGAGACAAAACTCAGAACTCTTTATTTTGTCAAGTTTCAAAGAGCTACTACAAACCATGTTGGATTTAGAGTTCCAAATTCATCTATCTCTACATGAGAGAACAGAGTGAAACCTAAATATAAAAACTGATACTGTAGACGAACGCTTCAACCTAGAAGAACAAAATTTGGTGAGCCAAGTGGGATCTGTGTACTGATCATTACCACCAAGTATCATCAAGTTTGGGTGAAAAAATATTTGCTGGTATTTCGGAAACTCGTTATTTCTTAGAAGCTTTGCAACCCCTCTCACTGAAAGTGGTTTTCCACAGTCTGTGCCTAGGGCTACTTAAAGAGGAAACAAACCATAGAGACAAAACTGAGAACTCCTTTATTTTGTCAAGTTTCAAAGAGCTACTACAATCCATGTTGGATTTAAAGTTCCAAATTCATCTATCTATATAGGAGAGAACAGAGAGAAACCTAAATATAAAAACTGCTACTGTAGACGAACGCTTCAACCTAGACGAACAAAATTTGGTGAGCCAAGTGGGATTTGTGTACTGATCATTACCACCAAGTATCATCAAGATTGGGTGAAAAAATATTTGCTGGTATTATGGAAACTCGTTATTTCTTAGAAGCTTGGCAACCCATCTCAATGAAAGTGCTTCCACAGTCTGTGCCTAGGGCTACTTGAAGAGGAAACAAACCATAGAGACAAAACTGAGAACTCCATTATTTTGTCAAGTTTCAAAGAGCTACTACAATCCATGTTGGATTTAGAGTTCCAAATTCATCTATCTATATAGGAGAGAACAGAGAGAAACCTAAATATAAAAACTGCTACTGTAGACGAACGCTTCAACCTAGAAGATCAAATTTGGTGAGCCACGTGGGATTTGTGTACTGATCATTACCACCAAGTATCATCAAGATTGGGTGAAAAAATATTTGCTGGTATTTGGGAAACTTGTAATTTCTTAGAAGCTTGGCAAACTCTCTCAATGAAAGTGCTTTTCCACAGTCTGTGCCTAGGGCTAATTAAAGAGGAAACAAACCATAGAGACAAAACTGAGAACTCCTTTATTTTGTCAAGTTTCAAAGAGCTACTACAAACCATGTTGGATTTAGAGTTACAAATTCATATATCTATATAGGAGAGAACAGAGGGAAACCTAAATATAAAAACTTCTACTGTAGGCGAACGCTTCAACCTAGAAGAACACAATTTGGTGAGCCAAGTGGGATTTGTGTACTGATTATTAGCAAACAGTATCATCAAGATTGGGTGAAAAAATATTTGCTGGTACTTCGGAAACTCGTTATTTCTTAGAAGCTTGGCAACCCCTCTCAATGAAAGTGCTTTTCCAGAGTCTGCGCCTAGGGCTACTTGAAGAGGAAACAAACCATAGAGACAAAACTCAGAACTCCTTTATTTTGTCAAGTTTCAAAGAGCTACTACAATCCATGTTGGATTTAGAGTTCCAAATTCATCTATCTATATAGGAGAGAACAGAGAGAAACCTAAATATAAAAACTGCTACTGTAGACGAACGCTTCAACCTAGAAGAACAAAATTTGGTGAGCCAAGTGGGATTTGTGTACTGATCATTACCACCAAGTATCATCAAGTTTGGGTGAAAAAATATTTGCTGGTATTTCGGAAACTCGTTATTTCTTAGAAGCTTGGCAACCCATCTCAATGAAAGTGGTTTTCCACAGTCTGTGCCTAGGGTTACTTGAAGAGGAAACAAACCATAGAGACAAAACTGAGAACTCCTTTATGTTGTCAAGTTTCAAAGAGCTACTACAATCCATGTTGGATTTAAAGTTCCAAATTCATCTATCTATATAAGAGAGAACAGAGAGAAACCTAAATATAAAAACTGCTACTGTAGACGAACGCTTCTACCTAGACGAACAAAATTTGGTGAGCCAAGTGGGATTTGTGTACTGATCATTTCCACCAAGTATCATCAAGATTGGGTGAAAAAATATTTGCTGGTATTATGGAAACTCGTTATTTCTTAGAAGCTTGGCAAACCATCTCAATGAAAGTGCTCCCACAGTCTGTGCCTAGGGCTACTTGAAGAGGAAACAAACCATAGAGACAAAACTGAGAACTCCTTTATTTTGTCAAGTTTCAAAGAGCTACTACAATCCATGTTGGATTTAGAGTTCCAAATTCATCTATCTATATAGGAGAGAACAGAGAGAAACCTAAATATAAAAACTGCTACTGTAGACGAACGCTTCAACCTAGAAGAACAAAATTTGGTGAGCCAAGTGGGATTTGTGTACTGATCATTACCACCAAGTATCATCAAGATTGGGTGAAAAAATATTTGCTGGTAATACGGAAACTTATAATTTCTTAGAAGCTTGGCAAACTCTCTCAATGAAAGTGCTTTTCCACAGTCTGTGCCTAGGGCTACTTGAAGAGGAAACAAACCATAGAGATAAAACTGAGAACTCCTTTATTTTGTCAAGTTTCAAAGAGCTACTATAAACCATGTTGGATTTAGAGTTACAAATTTATATATCTATATAGGAGAGAACAGAGGGAAACCTAAATATAAAAACTTCTACTGTAGGCGAACGCTTCAACCTAGAAGAACACAATTTGGTGAGCCAAGTGGGATTTGTGTACTGATCATTAGCAACCAGTATCATCAAGATTGGGTGAAAAAATATTTGCTGGTACTTCGGAAACTCGTTATTTCTTAGAAGCTTGGCAACCCCTCTCAATGAAAGTGCTTTTCCAGAGTCTGCGCCTAGGGCTACTTGAAGAGGAAACAAACCATAGAGACAAAACTGAGAACTCCTTTATTTTGTCAAGTTTCAAAGAGCTACTACAATCCATGTTGGATTTAGAGTTCCAAATTCATCTATCTATATAGGAGAGAACAGAGAGAAACCTAAATATAAAAACTGCTACTGTAGACGAACGCTTCAACCTAGAAGAACAAAATTTGGTGAGCCAAGTGGGATCTGTGTACTGATCATTACCACCAAGTATCATCAAGATTGGGTGAAAAAATATTTGCTGGTATTTCGGAAACTCGTTATTTCTTAGAAGCTTGGCAACCCCTCTCAATGAAAGTGCTCTTCCACAGTCTGTGCCTAGGGCTACTTGAAGAGGAAACAAACCATAGAGACAAAACTGAGAACTCCTTTATTTTGTCAAGTTTCAAAAGCTACTACAAACCATGTTGGATTTAGAGTTCCAAATTCATCTATCTATATAGGAGAGAACAGAGAGAAACCTAAATATAAAAACTGGTACTGTAGACGAACGCTTCAACCTAGAAGATCAAATTTGGTGAGCCACGTGGGATTTGTGTACTGATCATTACCACCAAGTATCCTCAAGATTGGGTGAAAAAATATTTGCTGGTATTTCGGAAACTTGTAATTTCTTAGAAGATTGGAAAACTCTCTCAATGAAAGTGCTTTCCACAGTCTGTGCCTAGGCCTCTTGAAGAGGAAACAAACCATAGAGACAAAACTCAGAACTCCTTTATTTTGTCAAGTTTCAAAGAGCTACTACAAACCATGTTGGATTTAGAGTTCCAAATTCATCTATCTCTACATGAGAGAACAGAGTGAAACCTAAATATAAAAACGGCTACTGTAGACAAATCTTCAACCTAGAAAAACATAATTTTGTGAGCCAAGCGGGTACTGTGTACTGATCATTACCACCAAGTATCATCAAGATTGGGTGAAAAAATATTTGCTGGTATTTCGGAAACTCGTTATTTCTTAGAAGCTTGGCAACCCCTCTCAATGAAAGTGCTCTTCCACAGTCTGTGCCTAGGGCTACTTGAAGAGGAAACAAACCATAGAGACAAAACTGAGAACTCCTTTATTTTGTCAAGTTTCAAAGAGCTACTACAAACCATGTTGGATTTAGAGTTCCAAATTCATCTATCTATATATGAGAGAACAGAGAGAAACCTAAATATAAAAACTGCTACTGTAGACGAACGCTTCAACCTAGAAGATCAAATTTGGTGAGCCACGTGGGATTTGTGTACTGATCATTACCACCAAGTATCATCAAGATTGGGTGAAAAAATATTTGCTGGTATTTCGGAAACTTGTAATTTCTTAGAAGATTGGAAAACTCTCTCAATGAAAGTGCTTTCCACAGTCTGTGCCTAGGCCTCTTGAAGAGGAAACAAACCATAGAGACAAAACTCAGAACTCCTTTATTTTGTCAAGTTTCAAAGAGCTACTACAAACCATGTTGGATTTAGAGTTCCAAATTCATCTATCTCTACATGAGAGAACAGAGTGAAACCTAAATATAAAAACTGATACTGTAGACGAACGCTTCAACCTAGAAGAACAAAATTTGGTGAGCCAAGTGGGATCTGTGTACTGAACATTAACACCCAGTATCATCAAGATTGGGTGAAAAAATATTTGCTGGTATTTCGGAAACTTGTAATTTCTTAGAAGCTTGGCAAACTCTCTCAATGAAAGTGCTTTTCCACAGTCTTTGCCTAGGGCTACTTGAAGAGGAAACAAACCATTGAGACAAAACGGAGAGCTCCTTTACTTTGTCAAGTTTCAAAGAGCTACTACAAACCATGTTGGATTTAGAGTTCCAAATTCATATATCTATATAGGAGAGAACAGGAGGCTACCTAAATATAAAATCTTCTACTGTAGGCGAACGCTTCAACCTAGAAGAACACAATTTGGTGAGCCAAGTGGGGTTTGTGTACTGATCATTAGCAACCAGTATCATCAAGATTGGGTGAAAAAATATTTGCTGGTATTTCGGAAACTTGTAATTTCTTAGAAGCTTTTCAACCCCTCTCAATGAAAGTGCTTTTCCACAGTCTGCGCCTAGGGCTACTTGAAGAGGAAAACAAAACATAGACAAAACTCAGAACTCCTTTATTTTGTCAAGTTACAAAGAGCTACTACAAACCATGTTGGATTTAGAGTTCCAAATTCATCTATCTATATATGAGAGAACAGAGTGAAACCTAAATATAAAAACGGCTCCTGTAGACAAACGCTTCAACCTAGAAGAACATAATTTGGTGAGCCAAGCGGGTACTGTGTACTGATCATTACCACCAAGTATCATCAAGATTGGGTGAAAAAATATTTGCTGATATTTCGGAAACTCGTTATTTCTTAGAAGCTTGGCAACCCCTCTCAATGAAAGTGGTTTTCCACAGTCTGTGCCTAGGGCTACTTGAAGAGGAAACAAACCATAGAGACAAAACTCAGAACTCTTTATTTTGTCAAGTTTCAAAGAGCTACTACAAACCATGTTGGATTTAGAGTTCCAAATTCACATGAGAGAACAGAGTGAAACCTAAATATAAAAACTGATACTGTAGACGAACGCTTCAACCTAGAAGAACAAAATTTGGTGAGCCAAGTGGGATCTGTGTAGTGATCATTAACACCCAGTATCACCAAGATTGGGTGAAAAAATATTTGCTGGTATTTCGGAAACTTGTAATTTCTTAGAAGCTTGGCAAACTCTCTCAATGAAAGTGCTTTTCCACAGTCTTTGCCTAGGGCTATTTGAAGAGGAAACAAACCATAGAGACAAAACTGAGAACTCCTTTATTTTGTCAAGTTTCAAAGAGCTACTACAAACCATGTTGGATTTAGAGTTCCAAATTCATATATCTATATAGGAGAGAACAGAGGGAAACCTAAATATAAAATCTTCTACTGTAGGCGAACGCTTCAACCTAGAAGAACACAACTTGGTGAGCCAAGTGGGGTTTGTGTACTGATCATTAACAACCAGTATCATCAAGATTGGGTGAAAAAATATTTGCTGGTACTTGGGAAACTCGTTATTTCTTAGAAGCTTGGCAACCCCTCTGAATGAAAGTGCTTTTCCACAGTCTGCGCCTAGGGCTACTTGAAGAGGAAACAAAACATAGAGACAAAACTCAGAACTCCATTATTTTGTCAAGTTACAAAGAGCTACTACAAACCATGTTGGATTTAGAGTTCCAAATTCATCTATCTATATATGAGAGAACAGAGTGAAACCTAAATATAAAAACGGCTACTGTAGACAAACGCTTCAACCTAGAAGAACATAATTTGGTGAGCCAAGCGGGTACTGTGTACTGATCATTGCCACCAAGTATCATCAAGATTGGGTGAAAAAATATTTGCTGATATTTCGGAAACTCGTTATTTCTTAGAAGCTTGGCAACCCCTCTCAATGAAAGTGGTTTTCCACAGTCTGTGCCTAGGGCTACTTGAAGAGGAAACAAACCATAGAGACAAAACTCAGAACTCTTTATTTTGTCGAGTTTCAAAGAGCTACTACAAACCATGTTGGATTTAGAGTTCCAAATTCATCTATCTATATATGAGAGAACAGAGTGAAACCTAAATATAAAAACTGCTACTGTAGACAAACGCTTCAACCTAGAAGAACAAAATTTGGTGAGCCAAGTGGGATCTGTGTACTGATCATTAGCAACCAGTATCATCAAGATTGGGTGAAAAAATATTTGCTGGTACTTCGGAAACTCGTTATTTCGTAGAAGCTTGGCAACCCATCTCAATGAAAGTGCTTTTCCAGAGTCTGCACCTAGGGCTACTTGAAGAGGAAACAAACCATAGAGACAAAACTCAGAACTCCTTTATTTTGTCAAGTTTCAAACAGCTACTACAAAACATGTTGGATTTAGAGTTCCAAATTAATCTATGTATATATGAGAGAACAGAGTGAAACATAAATATAAAAACGACTACAGTAGACGAACGCTTCAACCTAGAAGAACAAAATTTGGTGAGCCAAGTGGGATTTGTGTACTGATCATTAGCAACAAGTATCATCAAGATTGGGTGAAAAATATTTGCTGGTATTTCAGAAACTCGTTATTTCTCAGAAGCTTGGCAACCCCTCTCAATGAAATTGCTTTTCCAGAGTCTGCGCCTAGGGCTACTTGAAGAGGAAACAAACCATAGAGACAAACTGAGAACTCCTTTATTTTGTCAAGTTTCAAAGAGCTACTACAATCCATGTTGGATTTAGAGTTCCAAATTCATCTATCTATATAGGAGAGAACAGAGAGAAACCTAAATATAAAAACTGCTACTGTAGACGAACGCTTCAACCTAGAAGAACAAAATTTGGTGAGCCAAGTGGGATCTGTGTACTGATCATTACCACCAAGCATCATCAAGATTGGGTGAAAAAATATTTGCTGGTATTTCGGAAACTCGTTATTTCTTAGAAGCTTGGCAACCCCTCTCAATGAAAGTGCTCTTCCACAGTCTCTGCCTAGGGCTACTTGAAGAGGAAACAAACCATAGAGACAAAACTGAGAACTCCTTTATTTTGTCAAGTTTCAAAGAGCTACTACAATCCATGTTGGATTTAGAGTTCCAAATTCATCTCTCTATATAGGAGAGAACAGAGAGAAACCTAAATATAAAAACTGCTACTGTAGACGAACGCTTCAACCTAGAAGATCAAATTTGGTGAGCCACGTGGGATTTGTGTACTGATCATTACCACCAAGTATCATCAAGATTGGGTGAAAAAATATTTGCTGGTATTTCGGAAACTTGTAATTTCTTAGAAGATTGGCAAACTCTCTCAATGAAAGTGCTTTCCACAGTCTGTGCCTAGGCCTCTTGAAGAGGAAACAAACCATAGAGACAAAACTCAGAACTCCTTTATTTTGTCAAGTTTCAAAGAGCTACTACAAACCATGTTGGATTTAGAGTTCCAAATTCATCTATCTCTACATGAGAGAACAGAGTGAAACCTAAATATAAAAACTGATACTGTAGACGAACGCTTCAACCTAGAAGAACAAAATTTGGTGAGCCAAGTGGGATCTGTGTCCTGATCATTAACACCCAGTATCATCAAGATTGGGGGAAAAAATATTTGCTGGTATTTCGGAAACTTGTAATTTTTTAGAAGCTTGGCAAACTCTCTCAATGAAAGTGCTTTTCCACAGTCTTTGCCTAGGGCTACTTGAAGAGGAAACAAACCATAGAGACAAAACTGAGAGCTCCTTTATTTTGTCAAGTTTCAAAGAGCTACTACAAACCATGTTGGATTTAGAGTTCCAAATTCATATATCTATATAGGAGAGAACAGAGGCTACCTAAATATAAAATCTTCTACTGTAGGCGAACGCTTCAACCTAGAAGAACACAATTTGGTGAGCCAAGTGGGGTTTGTGTACTGATCATTAGCAACCAGTATCATCAAGATTGGGTGAAAAAATATTTGCTGGTATTTCGGAAACTTGTAATTTCTTAGAAGCTTGGCAACCCCTCTCAATGAAAGTGCTTTTCCACAGTCTGCGCCTAGGGCTACTTGAAGAGGAAACAAAACATAGAGACAAAACTCAGAACTCCTTTATTTTGTCAAGTTACAAAGAGCTACTACAAACCATGTTGGATTTAGAGTTCCAAATTCATCTATCTATATATGAGAGAACAGAGTGAAACCTAAATATAAAAACGGCTACTGTAGACAAACGCTTCAACCTAGAAGAACATAATTTGGTGAGCCAAGCGGGTACTGTGTACTGATCATTACCACCAAGTATCATCAAGATTGGGTGAAAAAATATTTGCTGATATTTCGGAAACTCGTTATTTCTTAGAAGCTTGGCAACCCCTCTCAATGAAAGTGGTTTTCCACAGTCTGTGCCTAGGGCTACTAAAGAGGAAACAAACCATAGAGACAAAAATCAGAACTCTTTATTTTGTCAAGTTTCAAAGAGCTACTACAAACCATGTTGGATTTAGAGTTCCAAATTCATCTATCTCTACATGAGAGAACAGAGTGAAACCTAAATATAAAAACTGATACTGTAGACGAACGCTTCAACCTAGAAAAACAAAATTTGGTGAGCCAAGTGGGATCTGTGTACTGATCATTAACACCCAGTATCACCAAGATTGGGTGAAAAAATATTTGCTGGTATTTCAGAAACTTGTAATTTCTTAGAAGCTTGGCAAACTCTCTCAATGAAAGTGCTTTTCCACAGTCTTTGCCTAGGGCTATTTGAAGAGGAAACAAACCATAGAGGACAAAACTGATAACTCCTTTATTTTGTCAAGTTTCAAAGAGCTACTACAAACCATGTTGGATTTAGAGTTCCAAATTCATATATCTATATAGGAGAGAACAGAGGGAAACCTAAATATAAAATCTTCTACTGTAGGCGAACGCTTCAACCTAGAAGAACACAACTTGGTGAGCCAAGTGGGGTTTGTGTACTGATCATTAGCAACCAGTATCATCAAGATTGGGTGAAAAAATATTTGCTGGTATTTCGGAAACTCGTTATTTCTTAGAAGCTTGGCAACCCCTCTGAATGAAAGTGCTTTTCCACAGTCTGCGCCTAGGGCTACTTGAAGAGGAAACAAAACATAGAGACAAAACTCAGAACTCCTTTATTTTGTCAAGTTACAAAGAGCTACTACAAACCATGTTGGATTTTAGAGTTCCAAATTCATCTATCTATATATGAGAGAACAGAGTGAAACCTAAATATAAAAACGGCTACTGTAGACAAACGCTTCAACCTAGAAGAACATAATTTGGTGAGCCAAGCGGGTACTGTGTACTGATCATTACCACCAAGTATCATCAAGATTGGGTGAAAAAATATTTGCTGATATTTCGGAAACTCGTTATTTCTTAGAAGCTTGGCAACCCCTCTCAATGAAAGTGGTTTCCCACAGTCTGTGCCTAGGGCTACTTGAAGAGGAAACAAACCATAGAGACAAAACTCAGAACTCTTTATTTTGTCGAGTTTCAAAGAGCTACTACAAACCATGTTGGATTTAGAGTTCCAAATTTATCTATCTATATATGAGAGAACAGAGTGAAACCTAAATATAAAAACTGCTACTGTAGACAAACGCTTCAACCTAGAAGAACAAAATTTGGTGAGCCAAGTGGGATCTGTGTACTGATCATTAGCAACCAGTATCATCAAGATTGGGTGAAAAAATATTTGCTGGTACTTCGGAAACTCGTTATTTCGTAGAAGCTTGGCAACCCATCTCAATGAAAGTGCTTTTCCAGAGTCTGCACCTAGGGCTACTTGAAGAGGAAACAAACCATAGAGACAAAACTCAGAACTCCTTTATTTTGTCAAATTTCAAACAGCTACTACAAAACATGTTTTATTTAGAGTTCCAAATTAATCTATGTATATATGAGAGAACAGAGTGAAACATAAATATAAAAACGACTACTGTAGACGAACGCTTCAACCTAGAAGAACAAAATTTGGTGAGCCAAGTGGGATTTGTGTACTGATCATTAGCAACAAGTATCATCAAGATTGGGTGAAAAATATTTGCTGGTATTTCAGAAACTCGTTATTTCTCAGAAGCTTGGCAACCCCTCTCAATGAAATTGCTTTTCCAGAGTCTGCGCCTAGGGCTACTTGAAGAGGAAACAAACCCTAGAGACAAAACTCAGAACTCCTTTATTTTGTCAAGTTTCAAAGAGCTACTACAAACCATGTTGGATTTAGAGTTCCAAATTCATCTATCTATATATGAGAGAACAGAGTGAAACCTAAATATAAAAATGGCTACTGTAGACGAACGCTTCAACCTAGAAGAACAAAATTTGGTGAGCCAAGTGGGATTTGTGTACTGATCATTATCAACCAGTATCATCAAGATTGGGTGAAAAAATATTTGCTGATATTTCGGAAACTCATTATTTCTTAGAAGCTTGGCAACCCCCTCAATGAAAGAGGTTTTCCACAGTTCTGTGCCTAGGGCTAATTGAAGTGGAAAGAAACCATAGAGACAAAACTCAGAACTCTTTATTTTGTCAAGTTTCAAGAATTACTACAATCCATGTTGGATTTAGAGTTCCAAATTCATCTATCTATATATGAGAGAACAGAGTGAAACCTAAATATAAAAACTGGTACTGTAGACGAACGCTTCAACCTAGAAGAACAAAATTTGGTGAGCCAAGTGGGATCTGTGTACTGATCATTACCACCAAGTATCATCAAGTTTGGGTGAAAAAATATTTGCTGGTATTTCGGAAACTCGTATTTCTTAGAAGCTTTGCAACCCTCTCAAATGAAAGTGGTTTTCCACAGTCTGTGCCTAGGGCTACTTAAAGAGGAAACAAACCATAGAGACAAAACTGAGAACTCCTTTATTTTGTCAAGTTTCAAAGAGCTACTACAATCCATGTTGGATTTAAAGTTCCAAATTCATCTATCTATATAGGAGAGAACAGAGAGAAACCTAAATATAAAAACTGCTACTGTAGACGAACGCTTCACCTAGAAGAAGAAAATTTGGTGAGCCAAGTGGGATTTGTGTACTGATCATTACCACCAAGTATCATCAAGATTGGGTGAAAAAATATTTGCTGGTATTATGGAAACTCGTTATTTCTTAGAAGCTTGGCAACCCATCTCAATGAAAGTGCTTCCACAGTCTGTGCCTAGGGCTACTTGAAGAGGAAACAAACCATAGAGACAAAACTGAGAACTCCTTTATTTTGTCAAGTTTCAAAGAGCTACTACAAACCATGTTGGATTTAGAGTTACAAATTCATATATCTATATGGAGAGAACAGAGGGAAACCTAAATATAAAAATTTCTACTGTAGGCGAACGCTTCAACCTAGAAGAACACAATTTGGTGAGCCAAGTGGGATTTGTGTACTGATTATTAGCAACCAGTATCATCAAGATTGGGTGAAAAAATATTTGCTGGTACTTCGGAAACTCGTTATTTCTTAGAAGCTTGGCAACCCCTCTCAATGAAAGTGCTTTTCCCGAGTCTGCGCCTACGGCTACTTGAAGAGGAAACAAACCATAGAGACAAAACTCAGAACTCCTTTATTTTGTCAAGTTTCAAAGAGCTACTACAATCCATGTTGGATTTAGAGTTCCAAATTCATCTATCTATATAGGAGAGAACAGAGAGAATCCTAAATATAAAAACTGCTACTGTAGACGAACGCTTCAACCTAGAAGAAACCAAATTTGGTGAGCCAAGTGGGATCTGTGTACTGATCATTACCACCAAGTATCATCAAGATTGGGTGAAAAAATATTTGCTGGTATTTCGGAAACTCGTTATTTCTTAGAAGCTTGGCAACCCCTCTCAATGAAAGTGCTTTTCCACAGTCTGTGCCTAGGGCTACTTGAAGAGGAAACAAACCATAGAGACAAAACTGAGAACTCCTTTATTTTGTCAAGTTTCAAAGAGCTACTACAATCCCATGTTGGATTTAGAGTTCCAAATTCATCTATCTATATAGGAGAGAACAGAGAGAAACCTAAATATAAAAACTGCTACTGTAGACGAACGCTTCAACCTAGAAGAACAAAATTTGGTGAGCCAAGTGGGATTTGTGTACTGATCATTACCACCAAGTATCATCAAGATTGGGTGAAAAAACATTTGCTGGTATTTCGGAAACTCGTTATTTCTTAGAAGCTTGGCACCCCTCTCAATGAAAGTGGTTTTCCACAGTCTGGCCTAGGGTTACTTGAAGAGGAAACAAACCATAGAGACAAAACTGAGAACTCCTTTATGTTGTCAAGTTTCAAAGAGCTACTACAATCCATTTTGGATTTAAAGTTCCAAATTCATCTATCTATAGAGAGAACAGAGAGAAACCTAAATATAAAAACTGCTACTGTAGACGAACGCTTCTACCTAGACGAACAAAATTTGGTGAGCCAAGTGGGATTTGTGTACTGATCATTTCCACCAAGTATCATCAAGATTGTGTGAAAAAATATTTGCTGGTATTATGGAAACTCGTTATTTCTTAGAAGCTTGGCAACCCATCTCAATGAAAGTGCTTCCACAGTCTGTGCCTAGGGCTACTTGAAGAGGAAACAAACCATAGAGACAAAACTGAGAACTCCTTTATTTTGTCAAGTTTCAAAGAGCTACTACAATCCATGATGGATTTAGAGTTCCAAATTCATCTATCTATATAGGAGAGAACAGAGAGACACCTAAATATAAAAACTGCTACTGTAGACGAACGCTTCAACCTAGAAGAACAAATTTGGTGAGCCAAGTGGGATTTTTGTACTGATCATTACCACCAAGTATCATCAAGATTGGGTGAAAAAATATTTGCTGGTAATTCGGAAACTTGTAATTTCTTAGAAGCTTGGCAAACTCTCTCAATGAAAGTGCTTTCCACAGTCTGTGCCTAGGGCTACTTGAAGAGGAAACAAACCATAGAGACAAAACTGAGAACTCCTTTATTTTGTCAAGTTTCAAAGAGCTACTATAAACCATGTTGGATTTAGAGTTACAAATTCATATATCTATATAGAGAGAAACAGAGGGAAACCTAAATATAAAAACTTCTACTGTAGGCGAACGCTTCAACCTAGAAGAACACAATTTGGTGAGCCAAGTGGGATTTGTGTACTGATCATTAGCAACCAGTATCATCAAGATTGGGTGAAAATATATTTGCTGGTACTTCGGAAACTCGTTATTTCTTAGAAGCTTGGCAACCCCTCTCAATGAAAGTGCTTTTCCAGAGTCTGCGCCTAGGGCTACTTGAAGAGGAAACAAACCATAGAGACAAAACTGAGAACTCCTTTATTTTGTCAAGTTTCAAAGAGCTACTACAATCCATGTTGGATTTAGAGTTCCAAATTCATCTATCTATATAGGAGAGAACAGAGAGAAACCTAAATATAAAAACTGCTACTGTAGACGAACGCTTCAACCTAGAAGAACAAAATTTGGTGAGCCAAGTGGGATCTGTGTACTGATCATTACCACCAAGTATCATCAAGATTGGGTGAAAAAATATTTGCTGGTATTTCGGAAACTCGTTATTTCTTAGAAGCTTGGCAACCCCTCCCAATGAAAGTGCTCTTCCACAGTCTGTGCCTAGGGCTACTTGAAGAGGAAACAAACCATAGAGACAAAACTGAGAACTCCTTTATTTTCTCAAGTTTCAAAGAGCTACTACAAACCATGTTGGATTTAGAGTTCCAAATTCATCTATCTATATATGAGAGAACAGAGTGAAACCTAAATATAAAAACGGCTACTGTAGACAAAAGCTTCAACCTAGAAAAACATAATTTTGTGAGCCAAGCGGGTACTGTGTACTGATCATTACCACCAAGTATCATCAAGATTGGGTGAAAAAATATTTGCTGATATTTCGGAAACTCGTTATTTCTTAGAAGCTTGGCAACCCCTCTCAATGAAAGTGGTTTTCCACAGTCTGTGCCTAGGGCTACTTGAAGAGGAAACAAACCATAGAGACAAAACTCAGAACTCTTTATTTTGTCAAGTTTCAAAGAGCTACTACAAACCATGTTGGATTTAGAGTTCCAAATTCATCTATCTCTACATGAGAGAACAGAGTGAAACCTAAATATAAAAACTGATACTGTAGACGAACGCTTCAACCTAGAAGAACAAAATTTGGTGAGCCAAGTGGGATCTGTGTACTGATCATTAACACCCAGTATCACCAAGATTGGGTGAAAAAATATTTGCTGGTATTTCGGAAACTTGTAATTTCATAGAAGCTTGGCAAACTCTCTCAATGAAAGTGCTTTTCCACAGTCTTTGCCTAGGGCTATTTGAAGAGGAAAAAAACCATAGAGACAAAACTGAGAACTCCTTTATTTTGTCAAGTTTCAAAGAGCTACTACAAACCATGTTGGATTTAGAGTTCCAAATTCATATATCTATATAGGAGAGAACAGAGGGAAACCTAAATATAAAATCTTCTACTGTAGGCGAACGCTTCAACCTAGAAGAACACAACTTGGTGAGCCAAGTGGGGTTTGTGTACTGATCATTAGCAACCAGTATCATCAAGATTGGGTGAAAAAATATTTTCTGGTACTTGGGAAACTCGTTATTTCTTAGAAGCTTGGCAACCCCTCTGAATGAAAGTGCTTTTCCACAGTCTGCGCCTAGGGCTACTTGAAGAGGAAACAAAACATAGAGACAAAACTCAGAACTCCTTTATTTTGTCAAGTTACAAAGTGCTACTACAAACCATGTTGGATTTAGAGTTCCAAATTCATCTATCTATATATGAGAGAACAGAGTGAAACCTAAATATAAAAACGGCTACTGTAGACAAACGCTTCAACCTAGAAGAACATAATTTGGTGAGCCAAGCGGGTACTGTGTACTGATCATTACCACCAAGTATCATCAAGATTGGGTGAAAAAATATTTGCTGATATTTCGGAAACTCGTTATTTCTTAGAAGCTTGGCAACCCCTCTCAATGAAAGTGGTTTTCCACAGTCTGTGCCTAGGGCTACTTGAAGAGAAAACAAACCATAGAGACAAACTCAGAACTCTTTATTTTGTCGAGTTTCAAAGAATTACTACAATCCATGTTGGATTTAGAGTTCCAAATTCATCTATCTATATATGAGAGAACAGAGTGAAACCTAAATATAAAAACTGGTACTGTAGACGAACGCTTCAACCTAGAAGAACAAAATTTGGTGAGCCAAGTGGGATCTGTGTACTGATCATTACCACCAAGTATCATCAAGTTTGGGTGAAAAAATATTTGCTGGTATTTCCGAAACTCGTTATTTCTTAGAAGCTTGGCAACCCCTCTCAATGAAAGTGCTTTTCCACAGTCTGTGCCTAGGGCTACTTGAAGAGGAAACAAACCATAGAGACAAAACTGAGAACTCCTTTATTTTGTCAAGTTTCAAAGAGCTACTACAATCCATGTTGGATTTAGAGTTCCAAATTCATCTATCTATATAGGAGAGAACACAGAGAAACCTAAATATAAAAACTGCTACTGTAGACGAACGCTTCAACCTAGAAGAACAAAATTTGGTGAGCCAAGTGGGATTTGTGTACTGATCATTACCACCAAGTATCATCAAGATTGGGAGAAAAAATATTTGCTGGTAATTCGGAAACTTGTAATTTCTTAGAAGCTTGGCAAACTCTCTCAATGAAAGTGCTTTTCCACAGTCTGTGCCTAGGGCTACTTGAAGAGGAAACAAACCATAGAGACAAAACTGAGAACTCCTTTATTTTGTCAAGTTTCAAAGAGCTACTATAAACCATGTTGGATTTAGAGTTACAAATTCATATATATATATAGGAGAGAACAGAGGGAAACCTAAATATAAAAACTTCTACTGTAGGCGAACGCTTCAACCTAGAAGAACACAATTTGGTGAGCCAAGTGGGATTTGTGTACTGATCATTAGCAACCAGTATCATCAAGATTGGGTGAAAAAATATTTGCTGGTATTTCGGAAACTCGTTATTTCTTAGAAGCTTGGCAACCCCTCTCAATGAAAGTGCTTTTCCCGAGTCTGCGCCTACGGCTACTTGAAGAGGAAACAAACCATAGAGACAAAACTCACAACTCCTTTATTTTGTCAAGTTTCAAAGAGCTACTACAATCCATGTTGGATTTAGAGTTCCAAATTCATCTATCTATATAGGAGAGAACAGAGAGAAACCTAAATATAAAAACTGCTACTGTAGACGAACGCTTCAACCTAGAAGAACAAAATTTGGTGAGCCAAGTGGGATCTGTGTACTGATCATTACCACCAAGTATCATCAAGATTGGGTGAAAAAATATTTGCTGGTACTTCGGAAACTCGTTATTTCTTAGAAGCTTGGCAACCCCTCTCAATGAAAGTGCTTTTCCACAGTCTGTGCCTAGGGCTACTTGAAGAGGAAACAAACCATAGAGACAAAACAGAGAACTCCTTTATTTTGTCAAGTTTCAAAGAGCTACTACAAACCATGTTGGATTTAGAGTTACAAATTCATATATCTATATAGGAGAGAACAGAGGGAAACCTAAATATAAAAACTTCTACTGTAGGCGAACGCTTCAATCTAGAAGAAAACAATTTGGTGAGCCAAGTGGGATTTGTGTACTGATCATTAGCAACCAGTATCATCAAGATTGGGTGACAAAATATTTGCTGGTACTTGGGAAACGCGTTATTTCTTAGAAGCTTGGCAACCCCTCTCAATGAAAGTGCTTTTCAATAGTCTGCGCCTAGGGCTACTTGAAGAGGAAACAAACCATAGAGAAAAAAACTCAGAACTCCTTTATTTTGTCAAGTTTCAAAGAGCTACTACAAACCATGTTGGATTTAGAGTTCCAAATTCATCTATCTATATATGAGAGAACAGAGTGATACCTAAATATAAAAACGACTACTGTAGACGAACGCTTCAACCTAGAAGAACAAAATTTGGTGAGCCAAGTGGGATCTGTGTGCTGATCATTACCACCACGTATCATGAAGATTGGGTGAAAAAATATTTGCTGGTATTTCAGAAATTCGTTATTTCTTAGAAGCTTGGCAACGCCTCTCAATGAAAGTGGTTTTCCACAGTCTATGCCTAGCGCTACTTGAAGAGGAAACAAACCATAGAGACAAAACTCAGAACTCCTTTATTTTGTCAAGCTTCAAAGAGCTACTACAAACCATGTTGGATTTAGAGTTCCAAATTCATCTATCTATATATGAGAGAACAGAGTGAAACCTAAATATAAAAACTGCTACTGTAGACGAACGCTTCAACCTAGAAGAACAAAATTTGGTGAGCCAAGTGGGATCTGTGTACTGATCATTAGCAACATGTATCACCAAGATTGGGTGAAAAAATATTTGCTGGTATTTTGGAAACTCGTTATTTCTTAGAAGCTTGGCAACCCCTCTCAATTAAAGTGCTTTTCCACAGTCTGTGCCTAGGCCTCTTGTAGAGGAAACAAACCATGGAGAAAAAACTCAGAACTCCTTTATTTTGTCAAGTTTCAAAGAGCTACTACAAACCATGTTGGATTTAGAGTTCCAAATTCATCTATCTATATATGAGAGAACAGAGTGAAAACTAAATATAAAAACTGCTACTGTAGATGAAAGCTTCAACCTAGAAGAACAAAATTTGGTGAGCCAAGTGGGATTTGTGTACTGATCATTACCACCAAGTATCATCAAGATTGGGTGAAAAAATATTTGCTGGTATTTCGGAAACTTGTAATTTCTTAGAAGCTTGGCAACCCCTCTCAATGAAATTGCTTTTCCACAGTTTGTGCCTAGGGCTATTTGAAGAGGAAACAAACCATAGAGACAAAACTGAGAACTCCTTTATTTTGTCAAGTTTCAAAGAGCTACTACAAACCATGCTGGATTTAGAGTTCCAAATTCATGTATCTATATAGGAGAGAACAGAGCTAAACCTAAATATAAAAACTTCTACTGTAGGCGAACGCTTCAACCTAGAAGAACACAAATTGGTGAGCCAAGTGGGATTTGTGTACTGATCAATTGCAACCAGAATCATCAAGATTGGGTGAAAAAATATTTGCTGGTACTTCGGAAACTCGTTATTTCTTAGAAGCTTGGCAACCCCTCTCATTGAAAGTGCTTTTCCACAGTCTGTGCCTAGGGCTACTTGAAGAGGAAACAAACCATAGAGACGAAACTCAGAACTCCTTTATTTTGTCAAGTTTCAAAGAGCTACTACAAACAATGTTGGATTTAGAGTTCCAAATTCATATATCTATATAGGAGAGAACAGAGGGAAACATAAATATAAAAACTGCTACTGTAGACGAACGCTTCAACCTAGAAGAACAAAATTTGGTGAGCCAAGTGGGATCTGTGTACTGATCATTACCACCAAGTATCATCAAGATTGGGTGAAAAAATATTTGCTGGTACTTCGGAAACTCGTTATTTCTTAGAAGCTGGGCAACCCCTCTCAATGAAAGTGCTTTTCCACAGTCTGCGCCTAGGGCTACTTGAAGAGGAAACAAACCATAGAGACAAAACTCAGAACTCCTTTATTTTGTCAAGTTTCAAATAGCTACTACAAACCATGTTGGATTTAGAGTTCCAAATTCATCTATCTATATATGAGAGAACAGTGTGAAACCTAAATATAAAAACGGCTACTGTAGACGAACGCTTCAACCTAGAAGAACAAAATTTGGTGAGCCAAGTGGGATTTGTGTACTGATCATTAGAACCAGTATCATCAAGATTAGGTGAAAAAATATTTGCTGATATTTCGGAAACTCGTCATTTCTTAGAAGCTTGGCAACCCCCTCAATGAAAGTGGTTTTCCACAGTCTGTGCCTAGGGCTAATTGAAGAGGAAACAAACCATAGAGACAAAACTCAGAACTCTTTATTTTGTCAAGTTTCAAAGAGCTACTACAAACCATGTTGGATTTAGAGTTCCAAATTCATCTATCTATATAGGAGAGAACAGAGAGAAACCTAAATATAAAAACTGCTACTGTAGACGAACGCTTCAACCTAGACTAACAAAATTTGGTGAGCCAAGTGGGATTTGTGTACTGATCATTACCACCAAGTATCATCAAGATTGGGTGAAAAAATATTTGCTGGTATTATGGAAACTTGTTATTTCTTAGAAGCTGGCAACCCCTCTCAATGAAATTGCTTTTCCACAGTCTGTGCCTAGGGCTATTTGAAGAGGAAACAAACCATAGAGACAAAACTGAGAACTCCTTTATTTTGTCATGTTTCAAAGAGCTACTACAAACCATGTTGGATTTTGAGTTCCAAATTCATGTATCTATATAGGAGAGAACAGAGCTAAACCTAAATATAAAAACTTCTACTGTAGGCGAACGCTTCAACCTAGAAGAACACAATTTGGTGAGCCAAGTGGGATTTGTGTACTGATCATTAGCAACCAGAATCATCAAGATTGGGTGAAAAATTATTTGCTGGTACTTCGGAAACTCGTTATTTCTTAGAAGCTTGACAACCCCTCTCATTGAAAGTGCTTTTCCACAGTCTGTGCCTAGGGCTACTTGAAGAGGAAACAAACCATAGAGACAAAACTCAGAACTCCTTTATTTTGTCAAGTTTCAAAGAGCTACTACAAACCATGTTGGATTTAGAGTTCCAAATTCATATATCTATATAGGAGAGAACAGAGGGAAACCTAAATATAAAAACTGCTACTGTTGGCGAACGCTTCAACCTAGCAGAACACAATTTGGTGAGCCAAGTGGGATTTCTGTACTGATCATTAGCAAAAGTATCATCAAGATTGGGTTAAAAAATATTTGCTGGTACTACGGAAACTCGTTATTTCTTAGAAGCTTGGCAAACTCTCTCAATGAAAGTGCTTTTCCACAGTGTGTGCCTAGTGCTAATTGAAGAGGAAACAATCCATAGAGAAAAAACTCAGAACTCCTTTATTTTGTCAAGTTTCAAAGAGCTACTACAAACCATGTTGGATTTAGAGTTCCAAATTCATCTATCTATATATGGGAGAACAGAGTGAAACCTAAATATAAAAACGGCTACTGTAGACGAACGCTTCAACCTAGTAGAACAAAATTTGGTGAGCCACGTGGTACTGTGTACTGATCATTACCACCAAGTATCATCAAGATTGGGTGAAAAAGTATTTGCTGATATTTCGGAAACTCGTTATATCTTAGAAGCTTGGCAACCCCTCTCAATGAAAGTGGTTTTCCACAGTCTGTGCCTAGGGCTACTTGAATACGAAACAAACCATAGAGACAAAACTCAGAACTCCTTTATTTTGTCAAGTTTCAAAGAGCTACTACAAACCATGTTGGATTTAGAGTTCCAAATTCATCTATCTATATATGAGAGAACAGAGTGAAACCTAAATATAAAAACTGCTACTGTAGATGAACGCTTCAACCTACAAACACAATTTGGTGAGCCAAGTGGGATTTGTGTACTGATCATTAGCAACCAGTATCATCAAGATTGGGTGAAAAAATATTTGCTGGTATTTTGGAAACTCGTTTTTTCCTAGAAGCTTGGCAACCCCTCTCAATGAAAGTGCTTTTCCAGAGTCTGTGCCTAGGGCTACTTGAAGAGGAAACAAACCATAGAGACAAAACTCAGAACTCCTTTATTTTGTCAAGTTTCAAAGAGCTACTACAATCCATGTTGGATTTATAGTTCCAAATTCATCTATCTATATATGAGAGAACAGAGAGAAACCTAAATATAAAAACTGCTACTGTACACGAAGGCTTCAACATAGAAGAACAAAACTTGGTGAGCCAAGTGGGATTTGTGTACTGATCATTAGCAACAAGTATCATCAAGATTGGGTGAAAAAATATTTGCTGGTATTTAGAAACTCGTTATTTCTTAGAAGCTTGGCAACCCCTGTCAATGAAAGTGCTTTTCCACAGTGTGTGCCCAGTGCTAATTGAAGAGGAAACAATCCATAGAGACAAAACTGAGAACTCCTTTATTTTGTCAAGTTTCAAAGAGCTACTACAAACCATGTTGGATTTAGAGTTCCAAATTCATCTATCTATACAGGAGAGAACAGAGGGAAACCTAAATATAAAAACTGCCACTGTAGACCAACGCTTCAACCTAGAAGAACAAAATTTGGTGAGCCAAGTGGGATTTGTGCACTGATCATTAGCAACAAGTATCATCAAGATTGGGTGAAAAAATATTTGCTGGTACTTCGGAAACTCGTTATTTCTTAGAAGCTTGGCAACCCCTCTCTAAGAAATTGCTTTTCCAGAGTCTGCGCCTAGGGCTACTTGAAGAGGAAACAAACAATAGAGACAAAACTCAGAACTCCTTTATTTTGTCTAGTTTCAAAGAGCTAGTACAAACCTTGTTGGATTTAGAGTTCCAAATTCATCTATCTATATATGAGAGAACAGAGTGAAACCTAAATATAAAAACTGCTACTGTAGACGAACGCTTCAACCTAGAAGAACAAAATTTGGTGAGCCAAGTGGGTACTGTGTACTGATCATTCCCCCCAAGTATCATCAAGATTGGGTGAAAAATATTTGCTGGTATTTCGGAAACTCGTTATTTCTTAGAAGCTTGGCAACCCCTCTTAGTCAAAGTGCTTTTCCACAGTCTGTGCCTAGGGCTACTTGAAGAGGAAACAAACCATAGAGACAAACCTGAGAACTCCTTTATTTTGTCAAGTTTCAAAGAGCTACTACAATCTATGTTGGATTTAGAGTTCCAAATTCATCTATCTATATAGGAGAGAACAGAGAGAAACCTAAATATAAAAACTGCTACTGTAGACGAACGCTTCAACCTAGAAGAACAATATTTGGTGAGCCAAGTGGGATTTGTGTACTGATCATTACCACCAAGTATCATCAAGATTGGGTGAAAAAATATTTGCTGGTATTTCGGAAACTTGTAATTTCTTAGAAGCTTGGCAAACTCTCTCAATGAAAGTGCTTTTCCACAGTCTGTGCCTAGGGCTACTTGAAGAGGAAACAAACCATAGAGACAAAACTCAGAACTCCTTTATTTTGTCAAGTTTCAAAGAGCTACTACAAACCATGTTGGATTTAGAGTTCCAAATTCATATATCTATATATGAGAGAACAGAGTGAAACCTAAATATAAAAACTGCTACTGTAGACGAACGCTTCAACCTAGAAGAACAAAATTTGGTGAGCCAAGTGGGATCTGTGTACTGATCATTCGCACCAAGTATCATCAAGATTGGGTGAAAAACTATTGGCTGGTATTTTGGATACTCGTTATTTCTTAGAAGCTTGGCACCCCTCTCAATGAAATTGCTTTTCCACAGTCTGTGCCTAGGGCTACTTGAAGAGGAAACAAACCATAGAGACAAAACTCAGAACTCCTTTATTTTGTCAAGTTTCAAAGAGCTACTACAAACCATGTTGGATTTAGAGTTCCAAATTCATCTATCTATATATGAGAGAACAGAGTGAAACCTGAATATAAAAACTGCTACTGTAGACGAACGCTTCAACCTAGAAGAACAAAATTTGGTGAGCCAAGTGGGAACTGTTTACTGATCATTCCCACCAAGTATCATCAAGATTGGGTGAAAAAATATTTGCTGGTATTTCGGAAACTCGTTATTTCTTAGAAGCTTGGCAACCCATCTCAATGAAAGTGCTTTTCCACAGTCTGTGCCTAGGGCTACTTCAAGAGGAAACAAACCATAGAGACAAAACTGAGAACTCCTTTATTTTGTCAAGTTTCAAAGAGCTACTACAATCCATGTTGGATTTAGAGTTCCAAATTCTTCTATCTATATAGGAGAGAACAGAGAGAAACCTAAATATAAAAACTGCTACTGTAGACGAACGCTTCAACCTAGAAGAACAATATTTGGTGAGTCAAGTGGGATTTGTGTACTGATCATTACCACCAAGTATCATCAAGATTGGGTGAAAAAATATTTGCTGGTATTTCGGAAACTTGTAATTTCTTAGAAGCTTGGCAAACTCTCTCAATGAAAGTGCTTTTCCACATTCTGTGCCTAGGGCTACTTGAAGAGGAAACAAACCATAGAGACAAAACTCAGAACTCCTTTATTTTGTCAAGTTTCAAAGAGCTACTACAAACCATGTTGGATTTAGAGTTCCAAATTCATATATCTATATATGAGAGAACAGAGGAAAACCTAAATATAAAAACTTCTACTGAAGGCCAACGCTTAAACCTAGAAGAACACAATTTTGGGGGCCAAGTGGGATTTGTGTACTGATCATTAGCAACCAGTATCATCAATATTGGGTGAAAAAATATTTCCTGGTACTTCGGAAACTCGTTATTTCTTAGAAGCTTGGCAACCCCTCTCAATGAAAGTGCTTTTCCCCAGTCTGCGCCTAGGGCTACATGAAGAGGAAACAAACCATAGAGACAAAACTCAGAACTCCTTTATTTTGTCAAGTTTCAAAGAGCTACTACAAACCATGTTGGATTTAGAGTTCCAAATTCATCTATCTATATATGAGAGAACAGAGTGGAACCTAAATATAAAAACGACTACTGTAGACGAACGCTTCAACCTAGAAGAACAAAATTTGGTGAGCCAAGTGGTTACTGTGTACTGATCATTACCACCAAGTATCATCAAGATTGGGTGAAAAAATATTTGCTGATATTTCGGAAACTCGTTATTTCTTAGAAGCTTGGCAACCCCTCTCAATGAAAGTGGTTTTCCACAGTCTGTGCCTAGGGCTACTTGAAGAGGAAACAAACCATAGAAACAAAACTCAGAACTCTTTATTTTGTCAAGTTTCAAAGAGCTACTACAAACCATGTTGGATTTAGAGTTCCAAATTCATCTATCTATATATGAGAGAACAGAGTGAAACCTAAATATAAAAACTGATACTGTAGACGAACGCTTCAACCTAGAATAACAAAATTTGGTGAGCCAAGTGGGATCTGTGTACTGATGATTCCCACCAAGTATCATCAAGATTGGGTGAAAAACTATTGGCTGGTATTTTGGAAACTCGTTATTTCTTAGAAGCTTGGCAACCCCTCTCAATGAAATTGCTTTTCCACAGTCTGTGCCTAGGGCTACTTGAAGAGGAAACAAACCATAGAGACAAAACTCAGAACTCCTTTATTTTGTCAAGATTCAAAGAGCTACTACAAACCATGTTGGATTTAGAGTTCCAAATTCATCTATCTATATATGAGAGAACAGAGTGAAACCTGAATATAAAAACTGCTAGTGTAGACGAACGCTTTAACCTAGAAGAACAAAATTTGGTGAGCCAAGTGGGAACTGTTTACTGATCATTCCCACCAAGTATCATCAAGATTGGGTGAAAAAATATTTGCTGGTATTTCGGAAACTCGTTATTTCTTAGAAGCTTGGCAACACCTCTCAATGAAAGTGGTTTTCCACAGTCTGTGCTTAGGGCTACTTGAAGAGGAAACAAACCATAGAGACAAATCTCAGAACTCCTTTATTTTGTGAAGTTTCAAAGAGCTACTACAACCATGTTGGATTTAGAGTTCCAAATTCATCTATCTATATATGAGAGAACAGAGTGAAACCTAAATATAAAAACTGCTACTGTAGACGAACGCTTCAACCTAGAAGAAGAAAATTTGGTGAGCCAAGTGGGATCTGTGTACTGATCATTAGCAACATGTATCATCAAGATTGGGTGAAAAAATATTTGCTGGTATTTCGGAAACTCGTTATTTCTTAGAAGCTTGGCAACCCTTCTCAATTAAAGTTCTTTTCCACAGTCTTTGCCTAGGCCTCTTAAAGAGGAAACAAACCATAGAGACAAAACTGAGAACTCCTTTATTTTGTCAAGTTTCAAAGAGCTACTACAAACCATGTTGGATTTAGAGTTCCAAATTCATCTATCTATACAGGAGAGAACAGAGTGAAACCTAAATATAAAAACTGCTACTGTAGAAGAACGCTTCAACCTAGAAGAACAAAATTTGGTGAGCCAAGTGGGATCTGTGTACTGATCATTACCAACAAGTATAGTCAAGATTGGGTGAAAAAATATTTGCTGGTATTTTGGAAACTCGTTATTTCTTAGAAGCTTGGCAACCCCTCTCAATGAAAGTGTTTTTCCACAGTCTGTGCCTAGGGATACTTGAAGAGGAAACAAACCATAGAGACAAAACTGAGACTCCTTTATTTTGTCAAGTTTCAAAGAGCTACTACAACCATGTTGGATTTAGAGTTCCAAATTCATCTATCTATATATGAGAGAACAGAGTGAAACCTAAATACAAAAACTGCTACTGTAGACGAACGCTTCAACCTAGAAGAAGAAAGTTTGGTGAGCCAAGTGGGATCTGTGTTCTGATCATTAGCAACATGTATCATCAAGATTCGGTGAAAAAATATTTGCTGGTATTTCGGAAACTCGTTATTTCTTAGAAGCTTGGCAACCCTTCTCAATTAAAGTTCTTTTCCACAGTCTTTGCCTAGGCCTCTTGAAGAGGAAACAAACCATAGAGACAAAACTCAGAACTCCTTTATTTTGTCAAGTTTCAAAGAGCTGCTACAAACCATGTTGGATTTAGAGTTCCAAATTCATCTATCTATATATGAGAGAACAGAGTGTAACCTAAATATAAAAACTGCTACTGTAGACGAACGCTTCAACCTAGAAGAACAAAATTTGGTGAGCCAAGTGGGACCTGTGTACTGATCATTACCACCACGTATCATCAAGATTGGGTGAAAAAATATTTGCTGGTATTTTGGAAACTCTTTATTTCTTAGAAGCTTGGCAACCCCTCTCAATGAAAGTGCTTTTCCACAGTCTGTGCCTAGGGATACTTGAAGAGGAAACAAACCATAGCGAAAAAACTGAGAACTCCTTTATTTTGTCAAGTTTCAAAGAGCTACTACAACCATGTTGGATTTAGAGTTCCAAATTCATCTATCTATATATGAGAGAACAGAGTGAAACCTAAATACAAAAACTGCTACTGTAGACGAACGCTTCAACCTAGAAGAAGAAAGTTTGGTGAGCCAAGTGGGATCTGTGTTCTGATCATTAGCAACATGTATCATCAAGATTCGGTGAAAAAATATTTGCTGGTATTTCGGAAACTCGTTATTTCTTAGAAGCTTGGCAACCCTTCTCAATTAAAGTTCTTTTCCACAGTCTTTGCCTAGGCCTCTTGAAGAGGAAACAAACCATAGAGACAAAACTCAGAACTCCTTTATTTTGTCAAGTTTCAAAGAGCTGCTACAAACCATGTTGGATTTAGAGTTCCAAATTCATCTATCTATATATGAGAGAACAGAGTGTAACCTAAATATAAAAACTGCTACTGTAGACGAACGCTTCAACCTAGAAGAACAAAATTTGGTGAGCCAAGTGGGACCTGTGTACTGATCATTACCACCACGTATCATCAAGATTGGGTGAAAAAATATTTGCTGGTATTTTGGAAACTCTTTATTTCTTAGAAGCTTGGCAACCCCTCTCAATGAAAGTGCTTTTCCACAGTCTGTGCCTAGGGATACTTGAAGAGGAAACAAACCATAGCGAAAAAACTGAGAACTCCTTTATTTTGTCAAGTTTCAAAGAGCTACTGCAATCCATGTTGGATT
>NW_027516046.1:0-66437 GCF_048772815.1 Callospermophilus lateralis
AAGGGGTACTAAAGAAACCAAGTTGATTTAGAGTTTTCAAATTCATCTATCTATATATGAGAGAACAGAGTGAAACCTAAATATAAAAACTGCTACTGTAGACGAAAGCTTCAACCTAGAAGAACAAAATTTCGTGAGCCAAGTGGGATTTGTGTTCTGATCATTACCACCAAGTATCATGAAGATTGGGTGAAAAAATATTTGCTGGTATTGCGGAAACTCGTTATTTCTTAGAAGCTTGGCAACCTCTCAATGAAGTGCTTTTCTACAGTCTGTGCCTAGTGCTACTTGAAGAGGAAACAAACCATAGAGACAAAACTGAGAACTCCTTTATTTTGTCAAGTTTCAAAGAGCTACTATAAACCATGTTGGATTTAGAGTTCCAAATTCATCTATTTATATAGGAGAGAACAGAGGGAACCCTAAATATAAAAACTGCTACTGTAGACGAACGCTTCAACCTAGAAGAACAAAATTTGGTGAGCCAAGTGGGATTTGTGTACTGATCATTACCACCAGTATCATCAAGATTGGGTGAAAAAATATTTGCTGGTATTTCTGAAACTCGAAATTTCTTAGTAGATTGGCAACCCCTCTCAATGAAAGTGCTTTTCCACATTCTGTGCCATAAGGCTACTTGAAGAGGAAACAAACCATAGAGACAAAACTGAGAGTTCCTTTATTTTATCAAGATTCAAAGAGCTACTACAAACCATGTTGGATTTAGAGTTCCAAATTCATCTATCTATATATGAGAGAATAGAGGGAAACCTAACTATAAAAACTGCTACTGTAGACAAACGCATCAACCTAGAAGAACAATTTTGGTGAGCCAAGTGGGATTTGTGTACTGATCATTACCATCAAGTATCATCAAGATTGGGTGAAAAAATATTTGCTGGTATTTTGGAAACTCGTTATTTCTTAGAAGCTTGGCAACCCATCTCAGTGAAAGTGCTTTCCACAGTCTGTGCCTAGGAGTACTTGAAGAGGAAACAAACCATAGAGACAAAACTGAGAACTTTTTTATTTTATCAAGTTTCAAAGAGGTACTACAATGCATGTTGGATTTTAGAGTTCCAAATTCATCTATCTATATAGGAGAGAACAGAGGGAAACCTAAATGTAAAAACTACTACTGTAGACGAAAGCTTCAAACTAGAAGAACAAAATTTGGTGAGCCAAGTGGGATTTGTGTACTGATCATTATCACCAAGTATCATCAAGTTTGGGTGAAAAAATATTTGCTGGTATTTCGGAAACACGTTATTTCTTAGAAGCTCTCAACCCATCTCAATGAAAGTACTTTTCCACAGTCTGTGCCTAGGGCTACTTGAAGAGGAAACAAACCATAGAGACAAAACTGAAAACTCCTTCATTTTGTCAAGTTTCAAAGAGCTACTACAAACCATGTTGGACTTAGAGTTCCAAAATCATCTATCTATATAGGAGAGAACAAAGGGAAACCTAAATATAAAAACTGCTACTGTAGACGAACGCTTCAACCTAGAAGAACAAGTTTGGTGAGCCAAGTAGGATTTGTGTACTGATCATTACCACCAAGTATCATGAAGATTGGGTGAAAAAATATTTGCTGGTATTTCGGAAACTTGTAATTTCTTAGAAGCTTGGCAACCCCTCTCAATGAAAGTGCTTTTCCACAGTCTGTGCCTAGGGCTACTTGAAGAGAAAACAAACCATAGAGACAAAACTGAGAACTCCTTTATTTTGTCAAGTTTCAAAGAGCTACTACAAACCAAGTTGGATATAGAGTTCCAATTCATCTATCTATATAGGAGACAACACAGGGAAACGTAAATATAAAAACTGCTACTGTAGACAAACGCTTAAACTAGAAGAACAAATTTGCTGAGCCAAGAGTGATTATATGTACTGATCATTACCACCTAATATTCACCAAGTATCATCAAGATTGGTGAAAATATATTTGCTGGTATTTTGGAAACTCGTTATTTCTTAGAAGCTTGGCAACCCATCTCAATGAAAGTGCTTTTCACAGTCTGTGCCTAGGGCTATTGGAAGAGGAAACAAACCATAGAGGAAAAAAATGAGAACAACTTTATTTTTTCAAGTTTCAAAGAGCTACTACAAACCATGTTGGATTTAGAGTTCCAAATTCATCTATCTATATATGAGAGAACAGAGTGAAACCTAACTATAAAAACTGCTACTGTAGACGAATGCATCAACCTAGAAGAACAAAATTTCGTGAGCCAAGTGTGATTTGTGTACTGATCATTACCACCAAGTATCATCAAGATTGGGTGAAAAAATATTTGCTGGTATTTCGGAAACTCGTTATTTCTTAGAAGCTTGGCACCCCATCTCAATGAAAGTGCTTTCCACAGTCGGTGCCTAGGGCTACTTGAAGAGGAAACAAACCATAGAGAGAAAACTGAGAATTCCTTTATTTTGTCAAGTTTCAAGAGCTACTACAAACCATTTTGGATTTAGAGTTCCAAATTGATCTATCTATATAGCAGAGAACAGAGGGAAACCTAAATATAAAAATTGCTACTGTAGACGAACGCTTCAACCTAGAAGAACAAAATTTGGTGAGCCAAGTGGGATTTGTGTACTAATCATTAGCAACAAGTATCATCAAGATTAGCTAAAAAATATTTGCTGGTATTTCGGAACTCGTTATTTCTTAGAAGCTTGGCAACCCCTCTCAATGAAAGTGCTTTTCCACAGTCTGTGCCTAGGGCTACTGGAAGAGGAAAAAAACCATAGAGACAAAACTGAGAACTCCTTTATTTTGTCAAGTTTCAAAGAGCTACTATAAACAATGTTGGATTTAGTGTTCCAAATTCATCTACTTATATATGAGAGAACAGAGGGAACCCTAAATATAAAAACTGCTACTGTAGACGAACGCTTCAACCTAGAAGAACAAAATTTGGTGAGCCAAGTGGGATTTGTGTACTCATCATTACCACCAAGTATCATTAAGATTGGGTGAAAAAATATTTGCTGGTATTTTGGAAACTCGTTATTTCTTGGATGCTTGGCAACCCATCTCAGTTAAAGTGCTTTCCACAGTCTGTGCCTAGGACTACTTGAAGAGGAAACAAACCATAGAGACAAAACCGAGAACTTTTTTATTTTATCAAGTTTCAAAGAGCTACTACAAACCATGTTGGATTTAGAGTTCCAAATTTATCTATCTATATAGGAGAGACAGAGGGAAACCTAAATATAAAAACTGCTACTGTAGACGAAAGGCTTCAAACTAGAAGAACAAAATTTGGTGAGCCAAGTGGGATTTGTGTACTGATCATTACCACCAAGTATCATCAAGTTTGGGTGAAAAATATTTGCTGGTATTTCGGAAACTCGTTATTTCTTAGAAGCTTCTCAACCCATCTCAATGAAAGTACTTTTCCACAGTCTGTGCCTAGGGCTACTTGAAGAGGAAACAAACCATAGAGACAAAACTGAGAACTCCTTTATTTTGTCAAGTTTCAAAGAGCTACTATAAACAATGTTGGATTTAGTGTTCCAAATTCATCTACTTATATATGAGAGAACAGAGGGAACCCTAAATATAAAAACTGCTACTGTAGACGAACGCTTCAACCTAGAAGAACAAAATTTGGTGAGCCAAGTGGGATTTGTGTACTCATCATTACCACCAAGTATCATTAAGATTGGGTGAAAAAATATTTGCTTCTATTTTGGAAACTCGTTATTTCTTAGAAACTTGGCAACCCATCTTAATGAAAGTGCTTTCCACAGTCTGTGCCTAGGACTACTTGAAGAGGAAACAAACCATAAAGACAAAACTGAGAACTCCTTTATTTCATAAACTTTCAAGGAGCTACTACAAACCATGTTGGATTTAGAGTTCCAAATTCATCTATCTATATATGAGAGAACAGAGGGAAACCTAAACATAAAAACTGCTACTGTAGACGAACGCATCAACCTAGAAAAACAAAATTTGGTGAGCCAAGTGGGATTTGTGTACTGATCATTACCACCAAGTATCATCAAGATTGGGTGAAAAAATATTTGCTGGTATTTAGGAATCTCGTTATTTCTTAGAAGCTTGGCAACCCATCTCAGTGAAAGTGCTTTCCACAGTCTGTACCTAGGACTACTTGAAGAGGAAACAAACCATAGAGACAAAACCGAGAACTTTTTTATTTTATCAAGTTTCAAAGAGCTACTACAAACCATGTTGGATTTAGAGTTCCAAATTTATCTATCTATATAGGAGAGAACAGAGGGAAACCTAAATATAAAAACTGCTACTGTAGACGAAAGCTTCAAACTAGAAGAACAAAATTTGGTGAGCCAAGTGGGATTTGTGTACTGATCATTACCACCATGTATCATCAAGTTTGGGTGAAAAATATTTGCTGGTATTTCGGAAAGTCGTTATTTCTTAGAAGCTTCTCAACACATCTCAATGAAAGTACTTTTCCACAGTCTGTGCCTAGGGCTACTTGAAGATGAAACAAACCATAGAGACAAAACTGAGAACTCCTTCATTTTGTCAAGTTTCAAAGAGCTACTACACACCATGTTGGATTTAGAGTTCCAAATTCATCTATCTATATAGGAGAGAACACAGGGAAACCTAAATATAAAAACTGCTAATGTAGGCGAACGCTTCAACGTAGAAGAACAAAATTTGGTGAGCCAAGTGGGATTTGTGTACTGATCATTACCACCAAGTATCATCAAGTTTGGGTGAAAATATATTTGCTGGTATTTTGGAAACTCGTTATTTCTTAGAAGCTTGGCAACCCATCTCAATGAAAGTGCTTTTCACAGTCTGTGCCTAGGGCTATTGGAAGAGGAAACAAACCATAGAGGAAAAAAATGAGAACACCTTTATTTTTTCAAGTTTCAAAGAGCTACTAAAAACCATGTTGAATTTAGAGTTCCAAATTCATCTATCTATATATGAGAGAACAGAGTGAAACCTAACTATAAAAACTGCTACTGTAGACGAATGCATCAACCTAGAAGAACAAAATTTCGTGAGCCAAGTGTGATTTGTGTACTGATCATTACCACCAAGTATCATCAAGATTGGGTGAAAAAATATTTGCTGGTATTTCGGAAACTCGTTATTTCTTAGAAGCTTGGCAACCCATCTCAATGAAAGTGCTTTCCACAGTCGGTGCCTAGGGCTACTTGAAGAGGAAACAAACCATAGAGAGAAAACTGAGAATTCCTTTATTTTGTCAAGTTTCAAGAGCTACTACAAACCATGTTGGATTTAGAGTTCCAAATTCATCTATCTATATAGCAGAGAACAGAGGGAAACCTAAATATAAAAATTGCTACTGTAGACGAACGCTTCAACCTAGAAGAACAAAATTTGGTGAGCCAAGTGGGATTTGTGTACTGATCATTACCACCAAGTATCATGAAGATTGGGTGAAAAAATATTTGCTGGTATTGCGGAAACTCGTTATTTCTTAAAAGCTTGGCAACCCCTCTCAATGAAAGTGCTTTTCTACAGTCTGTGGCTAGTGCTACTTGAAGAGGAAACAAACCATAGAGACAAAACTGAGAACTCCTTTATTTTGTCAAGTTTCAAAGAGCTACTATAAACCATGTTGGATTTAGAGTTCCAAATTCATCTATTTATATAGGAGAGAACAGAGGGAACCCTAAATATAAAAACTGCTACTGTAGACGAACGCTTCAACCTAGAAGAACAAAATTTGGTGAGCCCAGTGGGATTTGTGTACTGATCATTACCACCAAGTATCATCAAGATTGGGTGAAAAAATATTTGCTGGTATTTCGGAAACTCGTTATTTCTTAAAAGCTTGGCAACCCCTCTCAATGAAAGTGCTTTTCTACAGTCTGTGGCTAGTGCTACTTGAAGAGGAAACAAACCATAGAGACAAAACTGAGAACTCCTTTATTTTGTCAAGTTTCAAAGAGCTACTATAAACCATGTTGGATTTAGAGTTCCAAATTCATCTATTTATATAGGAGAGAACAGAGGGAACCCTAAATATAAAAACTGCTACTGTAGACGAACGCTTCAACCTAGAAGAACAAAATTTGGTGAGCCCAGTGGGATTTGTGTACTGATCATTACCACCAAGTATCATCAAGATTTGTGTGAAAAAATATTTGCTGGTATTTCGGAAACTCGAAATTTCTTAGTAGCTTGGCAACCCCTCTCAATGAAAGTGCTTTTCCACAGTCTGTGCCATAAGGCTACTAGAAGAGGAAACAAACCATAGAGACAAAAATGAGAGCTCCTTTATTTTATCAAGTTTCAAAGAGCTACTACAAACCATGTGGGATTTAGAGTTCCAAATTCATCTATCTATATATGAGAGAACAGAGGGAAACCTAACTATAAAAACTGCTACTGTAGACGAACGCATTAACCTAGAAGAACAAAAGTTGGTGAGCCAAGTGGGATTTGTGTACTGATCATTACCACCAAGTATCATTAAGATTGGGTGAAAAAATATTTGCTGGTATTTTGGAAACTCGTTATTTCTTAGATGCTTGGCAACCCATCTCAGTGAAAGTGCTTTCCACAGTCTGTGCCTAGGACTACTTGTAGAGGAAACAAACCATAGAGACAAAACCGAGAACTTTTTTATTTTATCAAGTTTCAAAGAGCTACTACAAACCATGTTGGATTTCGAGTTCCAAATTCATCTATCTATATAGGAGAGAACACAGGGAAACCTAAATATAAAAACTGCTCCTGTAGACGAACGCTTCAACCTAGAAGAACAAAATTTGGTGAGCCAAGTGGGATTTGTGTACTGATCATTACCACCAAGTATCATCAAGATGGGGTGAAAATATATTTGCTGGTATTTTGGAAACTCGTTATTTCTTAGAAGCTTGGCAACCCATCTCAATGAAAGTGCTTTTCACAGTCTGTGCCTAGGTCTACTGGAAGAGGAAAAAAACCATAGAGACAAAACTGAGAATTCCTTTATTTTGTCAAGTTTCAAGAGCTACTACAAACCATGTTGGATTTAGAGTTCCAAATTCATCTATCTATATAGCAGAGAACAGAGGTAAACCTAAATATAAAAATTGCTACTGTAGACGAACGCTTCAACCTAGAAGAACAAAATTTGGTGAGCCAAGTGGGATTTGTGTACTGATCATTAGCAACAAGTATCATCAGGATTGGCTAAAAAATATTTGCTGGTATTTCGGAAACTCGTTATTTCTTAGAAGCTTGGCAACCCCTCTCAATGAAAGTGCTTTTCCACAGTCTGTGCCTAGGGCTACTGGAAGAGGAAAAAAACCATAGAGACAAAACTGAGAACTCCTTTATTTTGTCAAGTTTCAAAGAGCTACTATAAACCATGTTGGATTTAGTGTTCTAAATTCATCTACTTATATATGAGAGAACAGAGCGAAACCTAAATATAAAAACTGCTACTGTAGACGAACGCTTCAACCTGGAAGAACAAAATTTGGTGAGCCAAGTGGGATTTGTGTACTGATCATTACCACCAAGTATCATCAAGATTGGGTGAAAAAATATTTGCTGGTATTTCGGAAACTCGTAATTTCTTAGAAGCTTGGCAACCCCTCTCAATGAAAGTGCTTTTCCACAGTCTGTGCCTAGGGCTACTTGAAGAGGAAACAAACCATAGAGACAATACTGAGAACACCTTTATTTTATAAACTTTCAAGGAGCTACTACAAACCATGTTGGATTTAGAGTTCCAAATTCATCTATCTATATATGAGAGAACAGAGGAAAACCTAAACATAAAAACTGCTACTGTAGACGAACGCGTCAACCTAGAAGAACAAAATTTGGTGAGCCAAGTGGGATTTGTGTACTGATCATTACCACCAAGTATCATCAAGATTGGGTGAAAAAATATTTGCTGGTATTTTGGAATCTCGTTATTTCTTAGAAGCTTAGCAATGCATCTCAGTGAAAGTGCTTTCCACAGTCTGTGCCTAGGACTACTTGAAGAGGAAACAAACCATAGAGACAAAACTGAGAACTTTTTTATTTTATCAAGTTTCAAAGCGCTACTACAATCCATGTTGGATTTAGAGTTAAAATTCTTCTATCTATATAGGAGAGAACAGAGGGAAACCTAAATATAAAAACTGCTACTGTAGACGAAAGCTTCAAAATAGAAGAACAAAACTTGGTGAGCCAAGTGGGATTTGTGTACTGATCATTACCACCATGTATCATCAAGTTTGGGTGAAAAAATATTTGCTGGTATTTCAGAAACTCGTTATTTCTTAGAAGCCTCTCAACCCATCTCAATGAAAGTACATTTCCACAGTGTGTGCCTAGGGCTTCTTGAAGAGGAAACAAACCATAGAGACAAAACTGAGAACTCCTTCATTTTGTCAAGTTTCAAAGAGCTACTAAACACCATGTTGGATTTAGAGTTCCAAATTCATCTATCTATATAGGAGAGAACAGAGGGAAACCTAAATATAAAAACTGCTACTGTAGACGAGAGCTTCAAACTAGAAGAACAAAATTTGGTGAGCCAAGTGGGATTTGTGTACTGAATATTACCACCCAGTATCATCAAGTTTGGGTGAAAAAATATTTGCTGGTATTTCAGAAACTCGTTATTTCTTAGAAGCTTCTCAACCCATCTCAATGAAAGTGCTTTTCCACAGTCTGTGCCTAGGGCTACTGGAAGAGGAAAAAAACCATAGAGACAAAACTGAGAACTTCTTTATTTTGTCAAGTTTCAAAGAGCTACTATAAACCATGTTGGATTTAGTGTTCCAAATTCATCTACTTATATATGAGAGAACAGAGCGAAACCTAAATATAAAAACTGCTACTGTAGACAAACGCTTCAACCTAGAAGAACAAAATTTGGTGAGCCAAGTGGGATTTGTGTACTGATCATTACCACCAAGTATCATCAAGTTTGGGTGAAAAAATATTTGCTGGTATTTCAGAAACTCGTAATTTCTTAGAAGCTTGGCAATGCATCTCAGTGAAAGTGCTTTCCACAGTCTGTGCCTAGGACTACTTGCAGAGGAAACAAACCATAGAGACAAAACTGAGAACTTTTTTATTTTATCAAGTTTCAAAGAGCTACTACAATCCATGTTGGATTTAGAGTTAAAATTCTTCTATCTATATAGGAGAGAACAGAGGGAAACCTAAATATAAAAACTGCTACTGTAGACGAAAGCTTCAAACTAGAAGAACAAAATTTGGTGAGCCAAGTGGGATTTGTGTACTGATCATTACCACCATGTATCATCAAGTTTGGGTGAAAAAATATTTGCTGGTATTTCAGAAACTCGTTATTTCTTAGAAGCCTCTCAACCCATCTCAATGAAAGTACATTTCCACAGTCTGTGCCTAGGGCTACTTGAAGAGGAAACAAACCATAGAGACAAAACTGAGAACTCCTTCATTTTGTCAAGTTTCAAAGAGCTACTACAAACCATGTTGGATTTAGAGTTCCAAAAACATCTATCTATATAGGAGAGAACAGAGGGAAACCTAAATATAAAAACTGCTACTGTAGACGAACGCTTCAACCTAGAAGAACACAATTTGGTGAGCCAAGTGGGATTAGTGTACTGATCATTACCACAAAGTATCATCAAGATTGGGTGAAAAAATCTTTGCTGGTATTTTGGAAACTCGTTATTTCTTAGAAACTTGGCAACCCATCTTAATGAAAGTGCTTTCCACAGTCTGTGCCTAGGACTACTTGAAGAGGAAACAAACCATAAAGACAAAACTGAGAACTCCTTTAGTTCATAAACTTTCAAGGAGCTACTACAAACCATGTTGGATTTAGAGTTCCAAATTCATCTATCTATATATGAGAGAACAGAGGGAAACCTAAACATAAAAACTGCTACTGTAGACGAACGCATCAACCTAGAAAAACAAAATTTGGTGAGCCAAGTGGGATTTGTGTACTGATCATTACCACCACGTATCATCCAGATTGGGTGAAAAAATATTTGCTGGTATTTTGGAATCTCGTTATTTCTTAGAAGCTTGGCAACCCATCTCAGTGAAAGTGCTTTCCACAGTCTGTGCCTAGGTCTACTTGAAGAGGAAACAAACCATAGAAACAAAACCGAGAACTTTTTTATTTTATCAAGTTTCAAAGAGCTACTACAAACCATGTTGAATTTAGAGTTCCAAATTTATCTATCTATATAGGAGAGAACAGAGGGAAACCTAAATATAAAAACTGCTACTGTAGACGAAAGCTTCAAACTAGAAGAACAAAATTTGGTGAGCCAAGTGGGATTTGTGTACTGATCATTACCACCAAGTATCATCAAGATTGGGTGAAAATATATTTGCTGGTATTTTGGAAACTCGTTATTTCTTAGAAGCTTCTCAACCCATCTCAATGAAAGTGCTTTTCACAGTCTGTGCCTAGGGCTACTGGAAAAGGAAACAAACCATAAAGAAATAAATGAGAACTCCTTTATTTTTTCAAGTTTCAAAGAGCTACTACAAACCATGTTGGATTTAGAGTTCCAAATTCATCTATCTATATATGAGAGAACAGTGTGAAACCTAACTATATAAACTGCTACTGTAGACGAATGCATCAACCTAGAAGAACAAAATTTCGTGAGCCAAGTGTGATTTGTGTACTGATCATTACCACCAAGTGTCATCAAGATTGGGTGAAAAAATATTTGCTGGTATTTCGGAAACTCGTTATTTCTTAGAAGCTTGGCAACCCATCTCAATGAAAGTGCTTTCCACAGTCTGTGCCTAGGGCTACTTGAAGAGGAAACAAACCATAGATACAAAACTGAGAATTCCTTTATTTTGTCAAGTTTCAAGAGCTATTACAAACCATGTTGGATTTAGAGTTCCAAATTCATCTATCTATATAGCAGAGAACAGAGGGAAACCTAAATATAAAAACTGCTACTGTAGACGAACGCTTCAACCTAGAAGAACAAAATTTGGTGAGCCAAGTGGGATTTGTGTACTGATCATTACCACCAAGTATCATCAAGATTGGGTGAAAAAATATTTGCTGGTATTTCGGAAACTCTTAATTTCTTAGAAGCTTGGCAACCCCTCTCAATGAAAGTGCTTTTCCACAGTCTGTGCCTAGAGCTACTTGAAGAGGAAACAAACCATAGAGACAAAACTGAGAACTCCTTTATTTTATAAACTTTCAAGGAGCTACTACAAACCATGTTGGATTTAGAGTTCCAAATTCATCTATCTATATATGAGAGAACAGAAGGAAACCTAAACCTAAAAACTGCTACTGTAGACGAACGCATCAACCTAGAAGAACAAAAGTTGGTGAGCCAAGTGGGATTTGTGTACTGATCATTACCACCAAGTATCATCAAGTTTGGGTGTAAAAATATTTGCTGGTATTTCGGAAACTCGTTATTTCTTAGAAGCCTCTCATCCCATCTCAATGAAAGTACATTTCCACCGTCTGTGCCTAGGGCTACTTGAAGAGGAACCATCCATAGAGACAAAACTGAGAACTCCTTCATTTTGTCAAGTTTCAAAGAGCTACTACAAACCATGTTGGATTTAGAGTTCCAAAATCATCTATCTATATAGGAGAGAACAGAGGGAAACCTAAATATAAAAACTGCTACTGTAGACGAACGCTTCAACCTAGAAGAACAAAATTTGGTGAGCCAAGTGGGATTTGTGTACTGATCATTACCACCAAGTATCATCAAGATTTTGTGAAAAATATTTACTGGTATTTCGGAAACTCGTAATTTCTAAGTAGCTTGGCAACCCCTCTCAATGAAAGTGCTTTTCCACAGTCTGTGCCTAGGGGTACTTGAAGAGGAAACAAACCACAGAGACAAAACTGAGAACTCCTTTATTTTATCAAGGTTCAAGGAGCTACTACAAACCATGTTGGAATTAGAGTTCCAAATTCATCTATCTATATAAGAGAGAACAGAGGGAATCCTAAGTATAAATGCTGCTACTGTAGACGAACGCATCAACCTAGAAGAACAAAATTTGGGGAGCCAAGTGGGATTTGTGTACTGATCATTACCACCAAGTATCATCAAGATTGGGTGAAAAAATCTTTGCTGGTATTTTGGAAACTCGTTATTTCGTACAAACTTGGCAACCCATCTCAATGAAAGTGCTTTCCACAGTCTTGCCTAGGACTACTTGAAGAGGAAACAAACCATAAAGACAAAACTGAGAACTCCTTTATTTCATAAACTTTCAAGGAGCTACTACAAACCATGTTGGAATTAGTGTTCCAAATTCATCTATCTATACATGAGAGAACAGAGGGAAACCTAAACATAAAAACTGCTACTGTAGACGAACGCATCAACCTAGAAGAACAAAATTTGGTGAGCCAAGTGGGATTTGTGTACTGATCATTACCACCAAGTATCATCAAGATTGGGTGAAAAAATATTTGCTGGTATTTTGGAATCTAGTTATTTCTTAGAAGCTTGGCAACCCATCTCAGTGAAAGTGCTTTCCACAGTCTGTGCCTAGGTCTACTTGAAGAGGAAAAAACCATAGAAACAAAACCGAGAACTATTTTATTTTATCAAGTTTCAAAGAGCTACTACAAACCATGTTGAATTTAGAGTTCCAAATTTATCTATCTATATAGGAGAGAACAGAGGGAAACCTAAATATAAAAACTGCTACTGTAGACGAAAGCTTCAAACTAGAAGAACAAAATTTGGTGAGCCAAGTGTGATTTGTGTACTGATCATTACCACCAAGTGTCATCAAGATTGGGTGAAAAAATATTTGCTGGTATTTCGGAAACTCGTTATTTCTTAGAAGCTTGGCAACCCATCTCAATGAAAGTGCTTTCCACAGTCTGTGCCTAGGGCTACTTGAAGAGGAAACAAACCATAGAGACAAAACTGAGAATTCCTTTATTTTGTCAAGTTTCAAGAGCTATTACAAACCATGTTGGATTTAGAGTTCCAAATTCATCTATCTATATAGCAGAGAACAGAGGGAAACCTAAATATAAAAACTGCTACTGTAGACGAACGCTTCAACCTAGAAGAACAAAATTTGGTGAGCCAAGTGGGATTTGTGTACTGATCATTACCACCAAGTATCATCAAGATTGGGTGAAAAAATATTTGCTGGTATTTCGGAAACTCTTAATTTCTTAGAAGCTTGGCAACCCCTCTCAATGAAAGTGCTTTTCCACAGTCTGTGCCTAGAGCTACTTGAAGAGGAAACAAACCATAGAGACAAAACTGAGAACTCCTTTATTTTATAAACTTTCAAGGAGCTACTACAAACCATGTTTGATTTAGAGTTCCAAATTCATCTATCTATATATGAGAGAACAGAAGGAAACCTAAACCTAAAAACTGCTACTGTAGACGAACGCATCAACCTAGAAGAACAAAAGTTGGTGAGCCAAGTGGGATTTGTGTACTGATCATTACCACCAAGTATCATCAAGTTTGGGTGAAAAAATATTTGCTGGTATTTCGGAAACTCGTAATTACTTAGAAGCTTGGCAACCCCTCTAAATGAAAGTGCTTTTCACAGTCTGTGCCTAGGGCTATTGGAAGAGGAAACAAACCATAGAGGAAAAAAATGAGAACACCTTTATTTTTTCAAGTTTCAAAGAGCTACTAAAAACCATGTTGAATTTAGAGTTCCAAATTCATCTATCTATATATGAGAGAACAGAGTGAAACCTAACTATAAAAACTGCTACTGTAGACGAATGCATCAACCTAGAAGAACAAAATTTCGTGAGCCAAGTGTGATTTGTGTACTGATCATTACCACCAAGTATCATCAAGATTGGGTGAAAAAATATTTGCTGGTATTTCGGAAACTCGTTATTTCTTAGAAGCTTGGCAACCCATCTCAATGAAAGTGCTTTCCACAGTCGGTGCCTAGGGCTACTTGAAGAGGAAACAAACCATAGAGAGAAAACTGAGAATTCCTTTATTTTGTCAAGTTTCAAGAGCTACTACAAACCATGTTGGATTTAGAGTTCCAAATTCATCTATCTATATAGCAGAGAACAGAGGGAAACCTAAATATAAAAATTGCTACTGTAGACGAACGCTTCAACCTAGAAGAACAAAATTTGGTGAGCCAAGTGGGATTTGTGTACTGATCATTACCACCAAGTATCATGAAGATTGGGTGAAAAAATATTTGCTGGTATTGCGGAAACTCGTTATTTCTTAAAAGCTTGGCAACCCCTCTCAATGAAAGTGCTTTTCTACAGTCTGTGGCTAGTGCTACTTGAAGAGGAAACAAACCATAGAGACAAAACTGAGAACTCCTTTATTTTGTCAAGTTTCAAAGAGCTACTATAAACCATGTTGGATTTAGAGTTCCAAATTCATCTATTTATATAGGAGAGAACAGAGGGAACCCTAAATATAAAAACTGCTACTGTAGACGAACGCTTCAACCTAGAAGAACAAAATTTGGTGAGCCCAGTGGGATTTGTGTACTGATCATTACCACCAAGTATCATCAAGATTGGGTGAAAAAATATTTGCTGGTATTTCGGAAACTCGTTATTTCTTAAAAGCTTGGCAACCCCTCTCAATGAAAGTGCTTTTCTACAGTCTGTGGCTAGTGCTACTTGAAGAGGAAACAAACCATAGAGACAAAACTGAGAACTCCTTTATTTTGTCAAGTTTCAAAGAGCTACTATAAACCATGTTGGATTTAGAGTTCCAAATTCATCTATTTATATAGGAGAGAACAGAGGGAACCCTAAATATAAAAACTGCTACTGTAGACGAACGCTTCAACCTAGAAGAACAAAATTTGGTGAGCCCAGTGGGATTTGTGTACTGATCATTACCACCAAGTATCATCAAGATTGGGTGAAAAAATATTTGCTGGTATTTCGGAAACTCGAAATTTCTTAGTAGCTTGGCAACCCCTCTCAATGAAAGTGCTTTTCCACAGTCTGTGCCATAAGGCTACTAGAAGAGGAAACAAACCATAGAGACAAAAATGAGAGCTCCTTTATTTTATCAAGTTTCAAAGAGCTACTACAAACCATGTGGGATTTAGAGTTCCAAATTCATCTATCTATATATGAGAGAACAGAGGGAAACCTAACTATAAAAACTGCTACTGTAGACGAACGCATTAACCTAGAAGAACAAAATTTGGTGAGCCAAGTGGGATTTGTGTACTGATCATTACCACCAAGTATCATTAAGATTGGGTGAAAAAATATTTGCTGGTATTTTGGAAACTCGTTATTTCTTAGATGCTTGGCAACCCATCTCAGTGAAAGTGCTTTCCACAGTCTGTGCCTAGGACTACTTGAAGAGGAAACAAACCATAGAGACAAAACCGAGAACTTTTTTATTTTATCAAGTTTCAAAGAGCTACTACAAACCATGTTGGATTTCGAGTTCCAAATTCATCTATCTATATAGGAGAGAACACAGGGAAACCTAAATATAAAAACTGCTCCTGTAGACGAACGCTTCAACCTAGAAGAACAAAATTTGGTGAGCCAAGTGGGATTTGTGTACTGATCATTACCACCAAGTATCATCAAGATGGGGTGAAAATATATTTGCTGGTATTTTGGAAACTCGTTATTTCTTAGAAGCTTGGCAACCCATCTCAATGAAAGTGCTTTTCACAGTCTGTGCCTAGGTCTACTGGAAGAGGAAAAAAACCATAGAGACAAAACTGAGAATTCCTTTATTTTGTCAAGTTTCAAGAGCTACTACAAACCATGTTGGATTTAGAGTTCCAAATTCATCTATCTATATAGCAGAGAACAGAGGTAAACCTAAATATAAAAATTGCTACTGTAGACGAACGCTTCAACCTAGAAGAACAAAATTTGGTGAGCCAAGTGGGATTTGTGTACTGATCATTAGCAACAAGTATCATCAGGATTGGCTAAAAAATATTTGCTGGTATTTCGGAAACTCGTTATTTCTTAGAAGCTTGGCAACCCCTCTCAATGAAAGTGCTTTTCCACAGTCTGTGCCTAGGGCTACTGGAAGAGGAAAAAAACCATAGAGACAAAACTGAGAACTCCTTTATTTTGTCAAGTTTCAAAGAGCTACTATAAACCATGTTGGATTTAGTGTTCTAAATTCATCTACTTATATATGAGAGAACAGAGCGAAACCTAAATATAAAAACTGCTACTGTAGACGAACGCTTCAACCTGGAAGAACAAAATTTGGTGAGCCAAGTGGGATTTGTGTACTGATCATTACCACCAAGTATCATCAAGATTGGGTGAAAAAATATTTGCTGGTATTTCGGAAACTCGTAATTTCTTAGAAGCTTGGCAACCCCTCTCAATGAAAGTGCTTTTCCACAGTCTGTGCCTAGGGCTACTTGAAGAGGAAACAAACCATAGAGACAATACTGAGAACACCTTTATTTTATAAACTTTCAAGGAGCTACTACAAACCATGTTGGATTTAGAGTTCCAAATTCATCTATCTATATATGAGAGAACAGAGGAAAACCTAAACATAAAAACTGCTACTGTAGACGAACGCGTCAACCTAGAAGAACAAAATTTGGTGAGCCAAGTGGGATTTGTGTACTGATCATTACCACCAAGTATCATCAAGATTGGGTGAAAAAATATTTGCTGGTATTTTGGAATCTCGTTATTTCTTAGAAGCTTAGCAATGCATCTCAGTGAAAGTGCTTTCCACAGTCTGTGCCTAGGACTACTTGAAGAGGAAACAAACCATAGAGACAAAACTGAGAACTTTTTTATTTTATCAAGTTTCAAAGCGCTACTACAATCCATGTTGGATTTAGAGTTAAAATTCTTCTATCTATATAGGAGAGAACAGAGGGAAACCTAAATATAAAAACTGCTACTGTAGACGAAAGCTTCAAAATAGAAGAACAAAACTTGGTGAGCCAAGTGGGATTTGTGTACTGATCATTACCACCATGTATCATCAAGTTTGGGTGAAAAAATATTTGCTGGTATTTCAGAAACTCGTTATTTCTTAGAAGCCTCTCAACCCATCTCAATGAAAGTACATTTCCACAGTGTGTGCCTAGGGCTTCTTGAAGAGGAAACAAACCATAGAGACAAAACTGAGAACTCCTTCATTTTGTCAAGTTTCAAAGAGCTACTAAACACCATGTTGGATTTAGAGTTCCAAATTCATCTATCTATATAGGAGAGAACAGAGGGAAACCTAAATATAAAAACTGCTACTGTAGACGAGAGCTTCAAACTAGAAGAACAAAATTTGGTGAGCCAAGTGGGATTTGTGTACTGAATATTACCACCCAGTATCATCAAGTTTGGGTGAAAAAATATTTGCTGGTATTTCAGAAACTCGTTATTTCTTAGAAGCTTCTCAACCCATCTCAATGAAAGTGCTTTTCCACAGTCTGTGCCTAGGGCTACTGGAAGAGGAAAAAAACCATAGAGACAAAACTGAGAACTTCTTTATTTTGTCAAGTTTCAAAGAGCTACTATAAACCATGTTGGATTTAGTGTTCCAAATTCATCTACTTATATATGAGAGAACAGAGCGAAACCTAAATATAAAAACTGCTACTGTAGACAAACGCTTCAACCTAGAAGAACAAAATTTGGTGAGCCAAGTGGGATTTGTGTACTGATCATTACCACCAAGTATCATCAAGTTTGGGTGAAAAAATATTTGCTGGTATTTCAGAAACTCGTAATTTCTTAGAAGCTTGGCAATGCATCTCAGTGAAAGTGCTTTCCACAGTCTGTGCCTAGGACTACTTGCAGAGGAAACAAACCATAGAGACAAAACTGAGAACTTTTTTATTTTATCAAGTTTCAAAGAGCTACTACAATCCATGTTGGATTTAGAGTTAAAATTCTTCTATCTATATAGGAGAGAACAGAGGGAAACCTAAATATAAAAACTGCTACTGTAGACGAAAGCTTCAAACTAGAAGAACAAAATTTGGTGAGCCAAGTGGGATTTGTGTACTGATCATTACCACCATGTATCATCAAGTTTGGGTGAAAAAATATTTGCTGGTATTTCAGAAACTCGTTATTTCTTAGAAGCCTCTCAACCCATCTCAATGAAAGTACATTTCCACAGTCTGTGCCTAGGGCTACTTGAAGAGGAAACAAACCATAGAGACAAAACTGAGAACTCCTTCATTTTGTCAAGTTTCAAAGAGCTACTACAAACCATGTTGGATTTAGAGTTCCAAAAACATCTATCTATATAGGAGAGAACAGAGGGAAACCTAAATATAAAAACTGCTACTGTAGACGAACGCTTCAACCTAGAAGAACACAATTTGGTGAGCCAAGTGGGATTAGTGTACTGATCATTACCACAAAGTATCATCAAGATTGGGTGAAAAAATCTTTGCTGGTATTTTGGAAACTCGTTATTTCTTAGAAACTTGGCAACCCATCTTAATGAAAGTGCTTTCCACAGTCTGTGCCTAGGACTACTTGAAGAGGAAACAAACCATAAAGACAAAACTGAGAACTCCTTTAGTTCATAAACTTTCAAGGAGCTACTACAAACCATGTTGGATTTAGAGTTCCAAATTCATCTATCTATATATGAGAGAACAGAGGGAAACCTAAACATAAAAACTGCTACTGTAGACGAACGCATCAACCTAGAAAAACAAAATTTGGTGAGCCAAGTGGGATTTGTGTACTGATCATTACCACCACGTATCATCCAGATTGGGTGAAAAAATATTTGCTGGTATTTTGGAATCTCGTTATTTCTTAGAAGCTTGGCAACCCATCTCAGTGAAAGTGCTTTCCACAGTCTGTGCCTAGGTCTACTTGAAGAGGAAACAAACCATAGAAACAAAACCGAGAACTTTTTTATTTTATCAAGTTTCAAAGAGCTACTACAAACCATGTTGAATTTAGAGTTCCAAATTTATCTATCTATATAGGAGAGAACAGAGGGAAACCTAAATATAAAAACTGCTACTGTAGACGAAAGCTTCAAACTAGAAGAACAAAATTTGGTGAGCCAAGTGGGATTTGTGTACTGATCATTACCACCAAGTATCATCAAGATTGGGTGAAAATATATTTGCTGGTATTTTGGAAACTCGTTATTTCTTAGAAGCTTCTCAACCCATCTCAATGAAAGTGCTTTTCACAGTCTGTGCCTAGGGCTACTGGAAAAGGAAACAAACCATAAAGAAATAAATGAGAACTCCTTTATTTTTTCAAGTTTCAAAGAGCTACTACAAACCATGTTGGATTTAGAGTTCCAAATTCATCTATCTATATATGAGAGAACAGTGTGAAACCTAACTATATAAACTGCTACTGTAGACGAATGCATCAACCTAGAAGAACAAAATTTCGTGAGCCAAGTGTGATTTGTGTACTGATCATTACCACCAAGTGTCATCAAGATTGGGTGAAAAAATATTTGCTGGTATTTCGGAAACTCGTTATTTCTTAGAAGCTTGGCAACCCATCTCAATGAAAGTGCTTTCCACAGTCTGTGCCTAGGGCTACTTGAAGAGGAAACAAACCATAGATACAAAACTGAGAATTCCTTTATTTTGTCAAGTTTCAAGAGCTATTACAAACCATGTTGGATTTAGAGTTCCAAATTCATCTATCTATATAGCAGAGAACAGAGGGAAACCTAAATATAAAAACTGCTACTGTAGACGAACGCTTCAACCTAGAAGAACAAAATTTGGTGAGCCAAGTGGGATTTGTGTACTGATCATTACCACCAAGTATCATCAAGATTGGGTGAAAAAATATTTGCTGGTATTTCGGAAACTCTTAATTTCTTAGAAGCTTGGCAACCCCTCTCAATGAAAGTGCTTTTCCACAGTCTGTGCCTAGAGCTACTTGAAGAGGAAACAAACCATAGAGACAAAACTGAGAACTCCTTTATTTTATAAACTTTCAAGGAGCTACTACAAACCATGTTGGATTTAGAGTTCCAAATTCATCTATCTATATATGAGAGAACAGAAGGAAACCTAAACCTAAAAACTGCTACTGTAGACGAACGCATCAACCTAGAAGAACAAAAGTTGGTGAGCCAAGTGGGATTTGTGTACTGATCATTACCACCAAGTATCATCAAGTTTGGGTGTAAAAATATTTGCTGGTATTTCGGAAACTCGTTATTTCTTAGAAGCCTCTCATCCCATCTCAATGAAAGTACATTTCCACCGTCTGTGCCTAGGGCTACTTGAAGAGGAACCATCCATAGAGACAAAACTGAGAACTCCTTCATTTTGTCAAGTTTCAAAGAGCTACTACAAACCATGTTGGATTTAGAGTTCCAAAATCATCTATCTATATAGGAGAGAACAGAGGGAAACCTAAATATAAAAACTGCTACTGTAGACGAACGCTTCAACCTAGAAGAACAAAATTTGGTGAGCCAAGTGGGATTTGTGTACTGATCATTACCACCAAGTATCATCAAGATTTTGTGAAAAATATTTACTGGTATTTCGGAAACTCGTAATTTCTAAGTAGCTTGGCAACCCCTCTCAATGAAAGTGCTTTTCCACAGTCTGTGCCTAGGGGTACTTGAAGAGGAAACAAACCACAGAGACAAAACTGAGAACTCCTTTATTTTATCAAGGTTCAAGGAGCTACTACAAACCATGTTGGAATTAGAGTTCCAAATTCATCTATCTATATAAGAGAGAACAGAGGGAATCCTAAGTATAAATGCTGCTACTGTAGACGAACGCATCAACCTAGAAGAACAAAATTTGGGGAGCCAAGTGGGATTTGTGTACTGATCATTACCACCAAGTATCATCAAGATTGGGTGAAAAAATCTTTGCTGGTATTTTGGAAACTCGTTATTTCGTACAAACTTGGCAACCCATCTCAATGAAAGTGCTTTCCACAGTCTTGCCTAGGACTACTTGAAGAGGAAACAAACCATAAAGACAAAACTGAGAACTCCTTTATTTCATAAACTTTCAAGGAGCTACTACAAACCATGTTGGAATTAGTGTTCCAAATTCATCTATCTATACATGAGAGAACAGAGGGAAACCTAAACATAAAAACTGCTACTGTAGACGAACGCATCAACCTAGAAGAACAAAATTTGGTGAGCCAAGTGGGATTTGTGTACTGATCATTACCACCAAGTATCATCAAGATTGGGTGAAAAAATATTTGCTGGTATTTTGGAATCTAGTTATTTCTTAGAAGCTTGGCAACCCATCTCAGTGAAAGTGCTTTCCACAGTCTGTGCCTAGGTCTACTTGAAGAGGAAAAAACCATAGAAACAAAACCGAGAACTATTTTATTTTATCAAGTTTCAAAGAGCTACTACAAACCATGTTGAATTTAGAGTTCCAAATTTATCTATCTATATAGGAGAGAACAGAGGGAAACCTAAATATAAAAACTGCTACTGTAGACGAAAGCTTCAAACTAGAAGAACAAAATTTGGTGAGCCAAGTGTGATTTGTGTACTGATCATTACCACCAAGTGTCATCAAGATTGGGTGAAAAAATATTTGCTGGTATTTCGGAAACTCGTTATTTCTTAGAAGCTTGGCAACCCATCTCAATGAAAGTGCTTTCCACAGTCTGTGCCTAGGGCTACTTGAAGAGGAAACAAACCATAGAGACAAAACTGAGAATTCCTTTATTTTGTCAAGTTTCAAGAGCTATTACAAACCATGTTGGATTTAGAGTTCCAAATTCATCTATCTATATAGCAGAGAACAGAGGGAAACCTAAATATAAAAACTGCTACTGTAGACGAACGCTTCAACCTAGAAGAACAAAATTTGGTGAGCCAAGTGGGATTTGTGTACTGATCATTACCACCAAGTATCATCAAGATTGGGTGAAAAAATATTTGCTGGTATTTCGGAAACTCTTAATTTCTTAGAAGCTTGGCAACCCCTCTCAATGAAAGTGCTTTTCCACAGTCTGTGCCTAGAGCTACTTGAAGAGGAAACAAACCATAGAGACAAAACTGAGAACTCCTTTATTTTATAAACTTTCAAGGAGCTACTACAAACCATGTTTGATTTAGAGTTCCAAATTCATCTATCTATATATGAGAGAACAGAAGGAAACCTAAACCTAAAAACTGCTACTGTAGACGAACGCATCAACCTAGAAGAACAAAAGTTGGTGAGCCAAGTGGGATTTGTGTACTGATCATTACCACCAAGTATCATCAAGTTTGGGTGAAAAAATATTTGCTGGTATTTCGGAAACTCGTAATTTCTTAGAAGCTTGGCAACCCCTCTAAATGAAAGTGCTTTTCCACAGTGTGTGCCTAGGGCTACTTGAAGAAGAAACAAACCATAGAGACAAAACTGAGAACTCCTTTATTTTATGAACTTTCAAGGAGCTACTACAAACCATGTTGGATTTAGAGTTCCAAATTCATCTATCTATATGAGAGAACAGAGGGAAACCTAAACATAAAAACTGCTACTGTAGACGAACGCATCAACCTAGAAGAACAAAATTTGGTGAGCCAAGTGGGATTTGTGTACTGATCATTACCACCAAGTATCATCAAGATTGGGTGAAAAAATATTTGCTGGTATTTTGGAATCTCGTTATTTCTTAGAAGCTTGGCAACCCATCTCAGTGAAAGTGCTTTTCACAGTCTGTGCCTAGGACTACTTGAAGAGGAAACAAACCATAGAGACAAAACTGAGAACTTTTTTATTTTATCAAGTTTCAAGGAGCTACTACAAACCATGTTGGATTTAGAGTTAAAATTCTTCATCTATATAGGAGAGAACAGAGGGAAACCTAAATATAAAAACTGCTACTGTAGACGAACGCTTCAACCTAGAAGAACAAAATTTGGTGAGCCAAGTGGGATTTGTGTACTGATCATTACCACCAAGTATCATCAAGATTGGGTGAAAAATATTTACTGGTATTTCGGAAACTCGTAATTTCTAAGTAGCTTGGCAACCCCTCTCAATGAAAGTGCTTTTCCACAGTCTGTGCCTAGGGGTACTTGAAGAGGAAACAAACCATAGAGACAAAACTGAGAACTCCTTTATTTTATCAAGGTTCAAGGAGCTACTACAAACCATGTTGGATTTAGAGTTCCAAATTCATCTATCTATATATGAGAGAACAGAGGGAATCCTAAGTATAAAAGCTGCTACTGTAGACAAACGCATCAACCTAGAAGAACAAAATTTGGGGAGCCAAGTGGGATTTGTGTACTGATCATTACCACCAAGTATCATCAAGATTGGGTGAAAAAATCTTTGCTGGTATTTTGGAAACTCGTTATTTCTTAGAAACTTGGCAACTCATCTCAATGAAAGTGCTTTCCACAGTCTTGCCTAGGACTACTTGAAGAGGAAACAAACCATAAAGACAAAACTGAGAACTCCTTTATTTCATAAACTTTCAAGGAGCTACTACAAACCATGTTGGAATTAGAGTTCCAAATTCATATATCTATACATGAGAGAAGAGAGGGAAACCTAAACATAAAAACTGCTACTGTAGACGAACGCATCAACCTAGAAGAACAAAATTTGGTGAGCCAAGTGGGATTTGTGTACTGATCATTACCACCAAGTATCATCAAGATTGGGTGAAAAAATATTTGCTGGTATTTTGGAATTCCGTTATTTCTTAGAAGCTTGGCAACCCATCTCAGTGAAAGTGCTTTCCACAGTCTGTGCCTAGGACTACTTGAAGAGGAAACAAACCATAGAGACAAAACCGAGAACTTTTTTATTTTATCAAGTTTCAAAGAGCTACTACAAACCATGTTGGATTTAGAGGTCCAAATTTATCTATCTATATAGGAGAGAACAGAGGGAAACCTAAATATAAAAACTGCTACTGTAGACGAAATCTTCAAACTAGAAGAACAAAATTTGGTGAGCCAAGTGGGATTTGTGTACTGATCATTAGCAACAAGTATCATCAAGATTGGCTAAAAAATATTTGCTGGTATTTCGGAAAATCGTTATTTCTTAGAAGCTTGGCAACCCCTCTCAATGAAAGTGCTTTTCCACAGTCTGTGCCTAGGGCTACTGGAAGAGAAAAAAAACCATAGAGACAAAACAGAAAACTCCTTTATTTTGTCAAGTTTCAAAGAGCTACTATAAACCATGTTGGATTTAGTGTTCCCAATTCATCTACTTATATATGAGAGAACAGAGCGAAACCTAAATATAAAAACTGCTACTGTAGACGAACGCTTCAACCTAGAAGAACAAAATTTGGTGAGCCAAGTGGGATTTGTGTACTGATCATTACCACCAAGTATCATCAAGTTTGGGTGAAAAAATATTTGCTGGTATTTCGGAAACTCGTAATTTCTTAGAAGCTTGGCAACCCCTCTAAATGAAAGTGCTTTTCCACAGTGTGTGCCTAGGGCTACTTGAAGAGGAAACAAACCATAGAGACAAAACTGAGAACTCCTTTATTTTATAAACTTTCAAGGAGCTACTACAAACCATGTTGGATTTAGAGTTCCAAATTCATCTATCTATATGAGAGAACACAGGGAAACCTAAACATAAAAACTGCTACTGTAGACGAACGCATCAACCTAGAAGAACAAAATTTGGTGAGCCAAGTGGGATTTGTGTACTGATCATTACCACCAAGTATCATCAAGATTGGGTGAAAAAATATTTGCTGGTATTTTGGAATCTCGTTATTTCTTAGAAGCTTGGCAACCCATCTCAGTGAAAGTGCTTTCCACAGTCTGTGCCTAGGACTACTTGAAGAGGAAACAAACCATAGAGACAAAACTGAGAACTTTTTTATTTTATCAAGTTTCAAGGAGCTACTACAAACCATGTTGGATTTAGAGTTAAAATTCTTCATCTATATAGGAGAGAACAGAGGGAAACCTAAATATAAAAACTGCTACTGTAGACGAACGCTTCAAACTAGAAGAACAAAATTTGGTGAGCCAAGTGGGATTTGTGTACTGATCATTACCACCAAGTATCATCAAGTTTGGGTGAAAAAATATTTGCTGGTATTTCGGAAACTCATTATTTCTTAGAAGCCTCTCATCCCATCTCAATGAAAGTGCTTTCCACAGTCTGTGCCTAGGACTACTTGAAGAGGAAACAAACCATAAAGACAAAACTGAGAACAACTTTATTTCATAAACTTTCAAGGAGCTACTACAAACCATGTTGGATTTAGAGTTCCAAATTCATCTATCTATATATGAGAGAACAGAGGGAAACCTAAACATAAAAACTGCTACTGTAGACGAACGCATCAACCTAGAAGAACAAAATTTGGTGAGCCAAGTGGGATTTGTGTACTGATCATTACCACCAAGTATCATCAAGATTGGGTGAAAAAATATTTGCTGGTATTTTGGAATCTCGTTATTTCTTAGAAGCTTGGCAACCCATCTCAGTGAAAGTGCTTTCCACAGTCTGTGCCTAGGACTACTTGAAGAGGAAACAAACCATAGAGACAAAACCGAGAACTTTTTTATTTTATCAAGTTTCACAGAGCTACTACAAACCATGTTGGATTTAGAGTTCCAAATTTATCTATCTATATAGGAGAGAACAGAGGGAAACCTAAATATAAAAACTGCTACTGTAGATTAAAGCTTCAAACTAGAAGAACAAATATGGTGAGCCAAGTGGGATTTGTGTACTGATCATTACCACCAAGTATCATCAAGTTTGGGTGAAAAATATTTGCTGGTATTTCGGAAACTCGTTATTTCTTAGAAGCTTCTCAACCCATCTCAATGAAAGTACTTTTCCACAGTCTGTGCCTAGGGCTACTTGAAGAGGAAACAAACCATAGAGACAAAACTGGAACTCCTTTATTTTGTCAAGTTTCAAAGAGCTACTACACACCATGTTGGATTTAGAGTTCCAAATTCATCTATCTATATAGGAGAGAACAGAGGGAAACCTAAATATAAAAACTGCTACTGTAGACGAATGCTTCAACCTAGAAGAACAAAATTTGGTGAGCCAAGTGGGATTTGTGTACTGATCATTACCACCAAGTATCATCAAGTTTGGGTGAAAAAATATTTGCTGGTATTTCAGAAACTCGTTATTTCTTAGAAGCTTCTCAACCCATCTCAATGAAAGTGCTTTTCCACAGTCTGTGCCTAGGGCTACTTGAAGAGGAAACAAACCATAGAGACAAAACTGAGAACTCCTTTATTTTATCAAGGTTCAAGGAGCTACTACAAACCATGTTGGATTTAGAGTTCCAAATTCATCTATCTATATATGAGAGAACAGAGGGAAACCTAAGTATAAAAGCTGCTACTGTAGACGAACGCATCAACCTAGAAGAAGAAAATATGGGGAGACAAGTGGGATTTGTGTACTGTTCATTACCACCATGTATCATCAAGCTTGGGTGAAAAAATCTTTTCTGGTATTTTGGAAACTGTTTATTTCTTAGAAACTTGGCAACCCCTCTCAATGAAAGTGCTTTCCACAGTCTGTGCCTAGGACTACTTGAAGAGGAAACAAACCATAAAGACAAAACTGAGAACTCCTTTATTTTATAAACTTTCAAGGAGCTACTACAAACCATGTTGGATTTAGAGTTCCAAATTCATCTATCTATATATGAGAGAACAGAGGGAAACCTAAACATAAAAACTGCTACTGTAGACGAACGCATCAACCTAGAAGAACAAAATTTGGTGAGCCAAGTGGGATTTGTGTACTGAGCATTACCACCAAGTATCATCAAGATAGGGTGAAAAAATATTTGCTGGTATTTTGGAATCTCGTTATTTCTTAGAAGCTTGGAAACCCATCTCAGTGAACGTGCTTTCCACAGTCTGTGCCTAGGACTACTTGAAGAGGAAACAAACCATAGAGACAAAACTGAGAACTTTTTTATTTTATCAAGTTTCAAAGAGCTACTACAAACCATGTTGGATTTAGAGTTAAAATTCTTCATCTATATAGGAGAAAACAGAGGGAAACCTAAATATAAAAACTGCTACTGTAGACGAACGCTTCAAACGAGAAGAACAAAAGTTGGTGAGCCAAGTGGGATTTGTGTACTGATCATTACCACCAAGTATCATCATGATTGGGTGAAAAAATCTTTGCTGGTATTTTGGAAACTCGTTATTTCTTAGAAACTTGGCAACCCATCTCAGTGAAAGTGCTTTCCACAGTCTGTGCCTAGGACTACTTGAAGAGGAAACAAACCATAAAGACAAAACTCAAAACTCATTTATTTTATAAACTTTCAAGGAGCTACTACAAACCATGTTGGATTTAGAGTTCCAAATGCATCTATCTATATATGAGAGAACAGAGTAAAACCTAAATATAAAAACTGCTATTGTAGACGAACGCTTCAACCTAGAAGAACAAAATTTGGTGAGCCAAGTGGGATTTGTGTACTGATCATTACCACCCAGTATCATCAAGTTTGGGTGAAAAAATATTTGCTGGTATTTAGGAAACTCGTTATTTCTTAGAAGCTTCTCAACCCATCTCAATGAAAGAGCTTTTCCACAGTCTGTGCCTAGGGCTACTTGAAGAGGAAACAAACCATAGAGACAAAACTGAGAACTCATTTATTTTATCAAGTTTCAAAGAGCTACTACAAACCATGTTGGATTTAGAGTTCCAAAATCATCTATCTTTATAGGAGAGAACAGAGGGAAACCTCAATATAAAAACTGATACTGTAGACGAACGCTTCAACCTAGAAGAACAAACTTTGGTGAGCCAAGTGGGATTTGTGTAGTGATCATTACCACCAAGTATCATCAAGATTGGGTGAAAAAATATTTGCTGGTATTTCGGAAACTCGTAATTTCTAAGAAGCTTGGCAACCCCTCTCAATGAAAGTGCTTTTCAACAGTCTGTGCCTAGGGCTACTTGAAGAGGAAACAAACCATAGAGACAAACTGAGAACTCCTTTATTTTGTCAAGTTTCAAAGAGCTACTACAAACCATGTTTGATTTAGAGTTCCAAATTCATCTATCTATATATGAGAGAACAGAGTGAAACCTAAATATAAAACTGCTACTGTAGACGAACGCTTCAACCTAGAAGAACAAAATTTGGTGAGCCATGTGGGATTTGTGTACGGATCATTACCACCAAGTATCATCAAGATTGGGTGAAAAAATATTTGCTGGTATTCAGAAATTCGCAATTTCTTAGAAGCATGGCAACCCCTCTCAAAGAAAGTGCTGTTCCACAGTCTGAACCTAGGGCTACTTGAAGAGGAAACAAACCAAAGAGACAAAACTGAGAACTCCTTTATTTTATCAAGTTTCAAAGTGCTACTACAAACCATGTTGGATTTAGAGTTCCAAATTCATCTATCTATATATGAGAGAACAGAGGGAAACCTAACTATAAAAACTGCTACTGTAGACGAACGCATCAACCTAGAAGAACAAAATTTGGTGAGCCAAGTGGGATTTGTGTACTGATCATTACCACCAAGTATCATCAAGATTGGGTGAAAAAATATTTGCTGGTATTTTGGGAACTCGTTATTTCTCATTAGCTTGGCAACCCATCTCAGTGAAAGTGCTTTCCACAGTCTATGCCTAGGAGTACTTGAAGAGGAAACAAACCATAGTGACAAAACTGAGAACATTTCTATTTTATCAAGTTTAAAAGAGTTACTACAAACCATGTTGGATTTAGAGTTCCAAATTCATCTTTCTATATAGGAGAGAACAGAGGGAAACCTAAATATAAAAACTGCTACTGTAGACGAATGCTTCAACCTAGAAGAACAAAATTTGGTGAGCCAAGTGGGATTTGTGTACTGATCATTACCACCAAGTATCATCAAGTTTGGGTGAAAAATATTTGCTGGTATTTCGGAAACTCGTTATTTCTTAGAAGCTTCTCAACCCATCTCAATGAAAGTACTTTTCCACAGTCTGTGCCTAGGGCTACTTGAAGAGGAAACAAACCATAGAGACAAAACTGGAACTCCTTTATTTTGTCAAGTTTCAAAGAGCTACTACACACCATGTTGGATTTAGAGTTCCAAATTCATCTATCTATATAGGAGAGAACAGAGGGAAACCTAAATATAAAAACTGCTACTGTAGACGAATGCTTCAACCTAGAAGAACAAAATTTGGTGAGCCAAGTGGGATTTGTGTACTGATCATTACCACCAAGTATCATCAAGTTTGGGTGAAAAAATATTTGCTGGTATTTCAGAAACTCGTTATTTCTTAGAAGCTTCTCAACCCATCTCAATGAAAGTGCTTTTCCACAGTCTGTGCCTAGGGCTACTTGAAGAGGAAACAAACCATAGAGACAAAACTGAGAACTCCTTTATTTTATCAAGGTTCAAGGAGCTACTACAAACCATGTTGGATTTAGAGTTCCAAATTCATCTATCTATATATGAGAGAACAGAGGGAAACCTAAGTATAAAAGCTGCTACTGTAGACGAACGCATCAACCTAGAAGAAGAAAATATGGGGAGACAAGTGGGATTTGTGTACTGTTCATTACCACCATGTATCATCAAGCTTGGGTGAAAAAATCTTTTCTGGTATTTTGGAAACTGTTTATTTCTTAGAAACTTGGCAACCCCTCTCAATGAAAGTGCTTTCCACAGTCTGTGCCTAGGACTACTTGAAGAGGAAACAAACCATAAAGACAAAACTGAGAACTCCTTTATTTTATAAACTTTCAAGGAGCTACTACAAACCATGTTGGATTTAGAGTTCCAAATTCATCTATCTATATATGAGAGAACAGAGGGAAACCTAAACATAAAAACTGCTACTGTAGACGAACGCATCAACCTAGAAGAACAAAATTTGGTGAGCCAAGTGGGATTTGTGTACTGAGCATTACCACCAAGTATCATCAAGATAGGGTGAAAAAATATTTGCTGGTATTTTGGAATCTCGTTATTTCTTAGAAGCTTGGAAACCCATCTCAGTGAACGTGCTTTCCACAGTCTGTGCCTAGGACTACTTGAAGAGGAAACAAACCATAGAGACAAAACTGAGAACTTTTTATTTTATCAAGTTTCAAAGAGCTACTACAAACCATGTTGGATTTAGAGTTAAAATTCTTCATCTATATAGGAGAAAACAGAGGGAAACCTAAATATAAAAACTGCTACTGTAGACGAACGCTTCAAACGAGAAGAACAAAAGTTGGTGAGCCAAGTGGGATTTGTGTACTGATCATTACCACCAAGTATCATCATGATTGGGTGAAAAAATCTTTGCTGGTATTTTGGAAACTCGTTATTTCTTAGAAACTTGGCAACCCATCTCAGTGAAAGTGCTTTCCACAGTCTGTGCCTAGGACTACTTGAAGAGGAAACAAACCATAAAGACAAAACTCAAAACTCATTTATTTTATAAACTTTCAAGGAGCTACTACAAACCATGTTGGATTTAGAGTTCCAAATTCATCTATCTATATATGAGAGAACAGAGTAAAACCTAAATATAAAAACTGCTATTGTAGACGAACGCTTCAACCTAGAAGAACAAAATTTGGTGAGCCAAGTGGGATTTGTGTACTGATCATTACCACCCAGTATCATCAAGTTTGGGTGAAAAAATATTTGCTGGTATTTAGGAAACTCGTTATTTCTTAGAAGCTTCTCAACCCATCTCAATGAAAGAGCTTTTCCACAGTCTGTGCCTAGGGCTACTTGAAGAGGAAACAAACCATAGAGACAAAACTGAGAACTCATTTATTTTATCAAGTTTCAAAGAGCTACTACAAACCATGTTGGATTTAGAGTTCCAAAATCATCTATCTTTATAGGAGAGAACAGAGGGAAACCTCAATATAAAAACTGATACTGTAGACGAACGCTTCAACCTAGAAGAACAAACTTTGGTGAGCCAAGTGGGATTTGTGTAGTGATCATTACCACCAAGTATCATCAAGATTGGGTGAAAAAATATTTGCTGGTATTTCGGAAACTCGTAATTTCTAAGAAGCTTGGCAACCCCTCTCAATGAAAGTGCTTTTCAACAGTCTGTGCCTAGGGCTACTTGAAGAGGAAACAAACCATAGAGACAAACTGAGAACTCCTTTATTTTGTCAAGTTTCAAAGAGCTACTACAAACCATGTTTGATTTAGAGTTCCAAATTCATCTATCTATATATGAGAGAACAGAGTGAAACCTAAATATAAAACTGCTACTGTAGACGAACGCTTCAACCTAGAAGAACAAAATTTGGTGAGCCATGTGGGATTTGTGTACGGATCATTACCACCAAGTATCATCAAGATTGGGTGAAAAAATATTTGCTGGTATTCAGAAATTCGCAATTTCTTAGAAGCATGGCAACCCCTCTCAAAGAAAGTGCTGTTCCACAGTCTGAACCTAGGGCTACTTGAAGAGGAAACAAACCAAAGAGACAAAACTGAGAACTCCTTTATTTTATCAAGTTTCAAAGTGCTACTACAAACCATGTTGGATTTAGAGTTCCAAATTCATCTATCTATATATGAGAGAACAGAGGGAAACCTAACTATAAAAACTGCTACTGTAGACGAACGCATCAACCTAGAAGAACAAAATTTGGTGAGCCAAGTGGGATTTGTGTACTGATCATTACCACCAAGTATCATCAAGATTGGGTGAAAAAATATTTGCTGGTATTTTGGGAACTCGTTATTTCTCATTAGCTTGGCAACCCATCTCAGTGAAAGTGCTTTCCACAGTCTATGCCTAGGAGTACTTGAAGAGGAAACAAACCATAGTGACAAAACTGAGAACATTTCTATTTTATCAAGTTTAAAAGAGTTACTACAAACCATGTTGGATTTAGAGTTCCAAATTCATCTATCTATATATGAGAGAACAGAGGGAAACCTAACTATAAAAACTGCTACTGTAGACGAACGGATGAACCTGAAATCACAAAATTTGGTGAGCCAAGTGGGATTTGTGTACTGATCATTACCACCAAGTATCATCAAGTTTGGGTAAAAAATATTTGCTGGTATTTCGGAAACTCGTTATTTCTTAGAAGCTTGGCAACCCCTCTCAATGAAAGTGCTTTTCCACAGTCTGTGCCTAGGGCTACTGGAAGAGGAAACAAACCATAGAGACAAAACTGAGAACTCCTTTATTTTTTCAAGTTTCAAGGAGCTACTACAAACCATGTTGGATTTAGAGTTCCAAATTCATCTATCTATATATGAGAGAACAGAGGGAAACCTAACTATAAAAACTGCTACTGTAGACGAAAGCGTAAAACTAGAAGAACAAAATTTGGTGATCCAAGTGGGATTTGTGTACTGATCATTACCACCAAGTATCATCAAGTTTGGGTGAAAAAATATTTGCTGGTATTTCGGAAACTCGTTATTTCTTAGAAGCTTCTCAACCCATCTCTATGAAAGTACATTTCCACAGTCTGTGCCTAGGGCAACTTGAATAGGAAGCGAACCATAGAGACAAAACTGAGAACTCCTTCATTTTGTAAAGTTTCAAAGAGCTACTACAAACCATGTTGGATTTAGAGTTCCAAATCATCTATCTATATAGGAGAGAACAGAGGGAAACCTAAATATAAAAACTGCTACTGTAGACGAACGCTTCAACCTAGAAGAACAAAATTTCGTGATCCAAGTGGTATTTGTGTACTGATCATTACCACCAAGTATCATCAAGAGTGGGTAAAAAATATTTGCTGGTATTTCGGAAACTCTTTATTTCTTAGAAGCTTGGCAACCCCTCTCAATGAAAGTGCTTTTCCACAGTCTGTGACTAGGGCTACTGGAAGAGGAAACAAACCATAGAGACAAAACTGAGAACTCCTTTATTTTGTCAAGTTTCAAAGAGCTACTATAAACCATGTTGGATTTAGAGTTCCAAATTCTTCTATTTATATAGGAGAGAACGGAGGGAAACAAAATATAAAAACCGCTACTGTAGACGAACGCTTCAACCTAGAAGAACAAAATTTGGTGAGCCAAGTGGGATTTGTGTCCTGATCATTACCACCAAGTATCATCAAGATTGGGTGAACAAATATTTGCTGGTATTTCGGAAACTCGTTATTTCTTAGAAGCTTCTCAAACCATGTCAATGAAAGTACATTTCCACAGTCTGTGCCTAGGGCTACTTGAAGAGGAAACAAACCATAGAGAGAAAACTGAGAACTCCTTCATTTTGTCAAGTTTCAAAGAGCTACTCCAAACCATGTTGCATTTAGAGTTCCAAAATCATCTATCTATATAGGAGAGAACAGAGGGAAACCTAAGTATAAAAACTGCTACTGTAGACGAACGCTTCAACCTAGAAGAACAAAATTTGGTGAGCCAAGTGGGATTTGTGTACTGATCATTGCCACCAAGTATCATTAATATTGGGTGAAAAAATATTTGCTGGTATTTCGGAAACTCGTAATTTCTTAGAAGTTTGGCAAACCCTCTCAATGAAAGTGCTTTTCCACAGTCAGTGCCTAGGGCTACTGGAAGAGGAAACAAACCATAGAGACAAAACTGAGAACTCCTATATTTTTTCAAGTTTCAAAGAGCTACTATAAACCATGTTGGATTTAGAGTTCCAAATTCATCTATTTATATAGGAGAGAACAGAGGGAAACCTAAATATAAAAACTGCTACTGTAGACGAATGCTTCAACCTAGAAGTACAAAATTGGTGAGCCAAGTGGAATTTGTGTACTGATCATTACCACCAAGTATCATCAAGATTGGGTGAAAAAATATTTGCTGGTATTTCGGAAAATCGTAATTTCTTAGAAGCTTGGCAACCCATCTCAGTGAAAGTGCTTTCCACAGTCTGTGCCTTAGACTACTTGAAGAGGAAAGAAACCATAGAGACAAAACTGAGAACTTTTTTAGTTTATCAAGTTTCAAAGAGCTAATACAAACCATGTTGGATTTAGAGTTCCAAATTCATCTATCTATATAGGAGAGAACAGAGGGAAACCAAAATATAAAAACTGCTACTGTAGACGAACGCTTCAACCTAGAAGAACAAAATTTGGGGAGCCAAGTGAGATTTGTGTCCTGATCATTACCACCAAGTATCATCAAGAGTGGGTAAAAAATATTGGCTGGTATTTCGGAAACTCGTTATTTCTTAGAAGCTTGGCAACCCCTCTCAATGAAAGTGCTTTTCCACAGTCTGTGCCTAGGGCTACTGGAAGAGGAAACAAACCATAGAGACAAAACTGAGAACTCCTTTATTTTGTCAAGTTTCAAAGAGCTACTATAAACCATGTTCGATTTAGAGTTCCAAATTCATCTATTTATATAGGAGAGAACGGAGGGAAACAAAATATAAAAATTGCTACTGTAGACGAACGCTTCAACCTAGAAGAACAAAATTTGGGGAGCCAAGTGAGATTTGTGTCCTGATCATTACCACCAAGTATCATGAAGATTGGGTGAAAAAATATTTGCTGGTATTTCGGAAACTCGTTATTTCTTAGAAGCTTCTCAACCCATCTCAATGAAAGTACATTTCCACAGTCTGTGCCTAGTGCTACTTGAAGAGGAAACAAACCATAGAGACAAAATTGAGAACTCCTTCATTTTGTCCAGTTTCAAAGAGCTACTACAAACCATGTTGGATTTAGAGTTCCAAATTCTTCTATCTATATATGAGAGAACAGAGGGAAACCTAACTATAAAAACTGCTACTGTAGACGAACGCATCAACCTAGAAGAACAAAATTTGGTGAGCCAAGTGGGATTTGTGTACTGATCATTACCTCCAAGTATAATCAAGATTGGGTGAAAAAATATTTGCTGCTATTTTGGAAACTCGTTATTTCTTAGAAGCTTGGCAACAAATCTCAGTGAAAGTGCTTTTCACAGTCTGTGCCTAGGACTACTTGAAGAGGAAACAAACCATAGAGACAAAACTGAAAACGTTTTTATTTTATCAAGTTTCAAAGAGCTATTACAAACCATGTTGGATTTAGAGTTCCAAATTCATCTATCTATATAGGAGAGAACAGAGGGAATCCTAAATATAAAAACTGCTACTGTAGACGAAAGCTTCAAACTAGAAGAACAAAATTTGGTGAGCCAAGAGGGATTTGTGTACTGATCATTACCACCAAGTATCATCAAGTTTGGGTGAAAAAATATTTGCTGGTATTTCAGAAACTCGTTATTTCTTAGAAGCTTCTCAACCCATCTCAATGAAAGTGCTTTTCCACAGTCTGTGCCTAGGGCTACTAGAAGAGGAAACAAACCATAGAGACAAAACTGAGAACTCCTTTTTTTATCAAGTTTCAAGGAGCTACTACAAACCATGTTGGATTTAGAGTTCCAAATTCATCTATCTATATATGAGAGAACAGTGGGAAACCTAAGTATAAAAGCTGCTACTGTAGACGAACGCATCAACCTAGAAGAACAAAATTTGGGGAGCCAAGTGGGATTTGTGTACTGATCATTACCACCACGTATCATCAAGATTGGGTGAAAAAATCTTTGCTGGTATTTTGGAAACTCGTTATTTCTTAGAAACTTGGCAACCCATCTCAGTGAAAGTGCTTTCCACAGTCTGTGCCTAGGACTACTTGAAGAGGAAACAAACCATAAAGACAAAACTGAGAACTCATTTATTTTATAAACTATCAAGGAGCTACTACAAACCATGTTGGATTTAGAGTTCCAAATTCATCTATCTATATAATAGAGAACAGAGGGAAACCTAACTATAAAAACTGCTACTGTAGACGAACGCATCAACCTAGAAGAACAAAATTTGGTGAGCCAAGTGGGATTTGCGTACTGATCATTACCACCAAGTATCATCAAGATTGGTTGAAAAAATATTTGCTGGTATTTTGGAAACTCGTTATTTCTAAGAAGCTTGGCAACAAATCTCAATGAAAGTGCTTTTCACAGTCTGTGCCTAGGACTACTTGAAGAGGAAACAAACCATAGAGACAAAACTGAGATCTTTTTTATTTTATCAAGTTTCAAAGAGCTACTACAAACCATGTTGGATTTAGAGTTCCAAATTCATCTATCTATATAGGAGAGAACAGAGGGAAACCTAAATATAAAAACTGCTACTGTAGACGAAAGCTTCAAACTAGAAGAACAAAATTTGGTGAGCCAAGTGGGATTTGTGTACTGATCATTACCACCAAGTATCATCAAGTTTGGGTGAAAAAATATTTGCTGGTATTTAGGAAACTCGTTATTTCTTAGAAGCTTCTCAACCCATCTCAATGAAAGAGCTTTTCCATAGTCTGTGCCTAGGGCTACTTGAAGAGGAAACAAACCATAGAGACAAAACTGAGAACTCATTTATTTTATCAAGTTTCAAAGAGCTACTACAAACCGTGTTGGATTTAGAGTTCCAAAATCATCTATCTATATAGGAGAGAACAGAGGGAAACCTCAATATAAAAACTGATACTGTAGACGAACGCTTCAACCTAGAAGAACAAACTTTGGTGAGCCAAGTGGGATTTGTGTAGTGATCATTACCACCAAGTATCATCAAGATTGGGTGAAAAAATATTTGCTGGTATTTCGGAAACTCGTAATTTCTAAGAAGCTTGGCAACCCCTCTCAATGAAAGTGCTTTTCAACAGTCTGTGCCTAGGGCTACTTGAAGAGGAAACAAACCATAGAGACAAACTGAGAACTCCTTTATTTTGTCAAGTTTCAAAGAGCTACTACAAACCATGTTTGATTTAGAGTTCCAAATTCATCTATCTATATATGAGAGAACAGAGTGAAACCTAAATATAAAAACTGCTACTGTAGATGAACGCTTCAACCTAGAAGAACAAAATTTGGTGAGCCAAGTGGGATTTGTGTACTGATCATTACCACCAAGTATCATCAAGATTGGGTGAAAAAATATTTGCTGGTATTTTGGGAACTCGTTATTTCTCAGAAGCTTGGCAACCCATCTCAGTGAAAGTGCTTTCCACAGTCTGTGCCTAGGAGTACTTGAAGAGGAAACAAACCATAGTGACAAAACTGAGAACTTTTCTATTTTATCAAGTTTAAAAGAGTTACTACAAACCATGTTGGATTTAGAGTTCCAAATTCATCTATCTATATATGAGAGAACAGAGGGAAACCTAACTATAAAAACTGCTACTGTAGACGAAAGCGTAAAACTAGAAGAACAAAATTTGGTGATCCAAGTGGGATTTGTGTACTGATCATTACCACCAAGTATCATCAAGTTTGGGTGAAAAAATATTTGCTGGTATTTCGGAAACTCGTTATTTCTTAGAAGCTTCTCAACCCATCTCTATGAAAGTACATTTCCACAGTCTGTGCCTAGGGCTACTTGAAGAGGAAACAAACCATAGAGACAAAACTGAGAACTCCTTCATTTTGTCAAGTTTCAAAGAGCTACTAAAAACCATGTTGGATTTAGAGTTCCAAAATCAACTATCTATATAGGAGAGAACAGAGGGAATCCTAAATATAAAAACTGCTACTGTAGACGAACGCTTCAACCTAGAAGAACAAAATTTGGTGAGCCAAGTGGGATTTGTGTACTGATCATTACCACCAAGTATCATCAAGAATGGGTAAAAAATATTTGCTGGTATTTCGGAAACTCGTTATTTCTTAGAAGCTTGGCAACCCCTCTCAATGAAAGTGCTTTTCCACAGTCTGTGCCTAGGGCTACTGGAAGAGGAAACAAACCATAGAGACAAAACTGAGAACTCCTTTATTTTGTCAAGTTTCAAAGAGCTAATATAAACCATGTTGCATTTAGAGTTCCAAATTCATCTATTTATATAGGAGAGAACGGAGGGAAACAAAATATAAAAATTGCTACTGTAGACGAACGCTTCAACCTAGAAGAACGAAATTTGGTGAGCCAAGTGGGATTTGTGTCCTAATCATTACCACCAAGTATCATCAAGATTGGGTGAAAAAATATTTGCTGGTATTTCGGAAACTCGTTATTTCTTAGAAGCTTCTCAACCCATCTCAATGAAAGTACATTTCCACAGTCTGTGCCTAGTGCTACTTGAAGAGGAAACAAACCATAGAAACAAAATTGAGAACTCCTTCATTTTGTCCAGTTTCAAAGAGCTACTACAAACCATGTTGGATTTAGAGTTCCAAAATCATCTATTTATATAGGAGAGAACAGAGTGAAACCTAAATATAAAAACTGCTACTGTAGACGAACGCTTCAACCTAGAAGAACAAAATTTGGTGAGCCAAGTGGGATTTGTGTACTGATCATTACCACCAAGTATCATCAAGATTGGGTGAAAAAATATTTGCTGGTATTCGGAAATTCGTAATTTCTTAGAAGATTGGCAACCCCTCTCAATGAAAGTGCTGTTCCACAGTCTGTGCCTAGGGCTACTTGAAGAGGAAACAAACCAAAGAGACAAAACTGAGAACTCCTTTATTTTATCAAGTTTCAAAGAGCTACTAGAAACCATATTGGATTTAGAGTTCCAAATTCATCTATCTATGTATGAGAGAACAGAGGGAAACCTAACTATAAAAACTGCTACTGTAGACGAACGGATCAACCTGAAAGCACAAAATTTGGTGAGCCAAGTGGGATTTGTGTCCTGATCATTACCACCAAGTATCATCAAGTTTGGGTAAAAAATATTTGCTGGTATTTCGGAAACTCGTTAGTTCTTAGAAGCTTGGCAACCCCTCTCAATGAAAGTGCTTTTCCACAGTCTGTGCCTAGGGCTACTGGAAGAGGAAACAAACCATAGAGACAAAACTGAGAACTCCTTTATTTTTTCAAGTTTCAAGGAGCTACTACAAACCATGTTGGATTTAGAGTTCCAAATTCATCTATCTATATATGAGAGAACAGAGGGAAACCTAACTATAAAAACTGCTACTGTAGACGAAAGCGTAAAACTAGAAGAACAAAATTTGGTGATCCAAGTGGGATTTGTGTACTGATCATTACCACCAAGTATCATCAAGTTTGGGTGAAAAAATATTTGCTGGTATTTCGGAAACTCGTTATTTCTTAGAAGCTTCTCAACCCATCTCTATGAAAGTACATTTCCACAGTCTGTGCCTAGGGCTACTTGAAGAGGAAACAAACCATAGAGACAAAACTGAGAACTCCTTTATTTTGTCAAGTTTCAAAGAGCTACTATAAACCATGTTGGATTTTGAGTTCCAAATACATCTATTTATATAGGAGAGAACCGAGGGAAACAAAATATAAAAACCGCTACTGTAGACGAACGCTTCAACCTAGAAGAACAAAATTTGGTGAGCCAAGTGGGATTTGTGTCCTGATCATTACCACCAAGTATCATCAAGATTGGGTGAACAAATATTTGCTGGTATTTCGGAAACTCGTTATTTCTTAGAAGCTTCTCAAACCATCTCAATGAAAGTACATTTCCACAGTCTGTGCCTAGGGCTACTTGAAGAGGAAACAAACCATAGAGACAAAACTGAGAACTCCTTCATTTTGTCCAGTTTCAAAGAGCTACTACAAACCATGTTGCATTTAGAGTTCCAAAATCATCTATCTATATAGGAGAGAACAGAGGGAAACCTAAATATAAAAACTGCTACTGTAGACGAACGCTTCAACCTAGAAGAACAAAATTTGGTGAGCCAAGTGGGATTTGTGTACTGATCATTGCCACCAAGTATCATTAATATTGGGTGAAAAAATATTTGCTGGTATTTCGGAAACTCGTAATTTCTTAGAAGATTGGCAACCCCTCTCAATGAAAGTGCTTTTCCACAGTCAGTGCCTAGGGCTACTGGAAGAGGAAACAAACCATAGAGACAAAACTGAGAACTCCTATATTTTTCAAGTTTCAAGGAGCTACTACAAACCATGTTGGATTTAGTGTTCCAAATTCATCTATCTACATATGAGAGAACAGAGGGAAACCTAACTATAAAAACTGCTACTGTAGACGAACGGATCAAACTAGAAGAACAAAATCTGGTGTGCCAAGTGGGATTTGTGTACTGATTATTACCCCCAAGTATCATCAAGATTGGGTGAAAAAATATTTGCTGGTATTTCGGAAACTCGTAATTTCTTAGAAGCTTGGCAACCCATCTCAGTGAAAGTGCTTTCCACAGTCTGTGCCTTGGATACTTGAAGAGGAAACAAACCATAGAGACAAAACTGAGAACTCCTTTATTTTGTCAAGTTTCAAAGAGCTACTACAAACCATGTTGGATTTAGAGTTCCAAATTCATCTATCTATATAGGAGAGAACAGAGGGAAACTAAATATAAAAACTGCTACTGTAGACGAAAGCGTAAAACTAGAAGAACAAAATTTGGTGATCCAAGTGGGATTTGTGTACTGATCATTACCACCAAGTATCATCAAGTTTGGGTGAAAAAATATTTGCTGGTATTTCGGAAACTCGTTATTTCTTAGAAGCTTCTCAACCCATCTCAATGAAAGTACATTTCCACAGTCTGTGCCTAGGGCTACTTGAAGAGGAAACAAACCATAGAGACAAAACTGAGAACTCCTTCATTTTGTCAAGTTTCAAAGAGCTACTACAAACCATGTTGGATTTAGAGTTCCAAAATCAACTATCTATATAGGAGAGAACAGAGGGAATCCTAAATATAAAAACTGCTACTGTAGACGAACGCTTCAACATAGAAGAACAAAATTTGGTGAGCCAAGTGGCATTTGTGTACTGATCATTACCACCAAGTATCATCAACAGTGGGTAAAAAATATTTGCTGGTATTTCGGAAACTCGTTATTTCGTAGAAGCTTGGCAACCCCTCTCAATGAAAGTGCTTTTCCACAGTCTGTGCCTAGGGCTACTGGAAGAGGAAACAAACCATAGAGACAAAACTGAGAACTCCTTTATTTTGTCAAGTTTCAAAGAGCTACTATAAACCATGTTGGATTTAGAGTTTCAAATTCTTCTATTTATATAGGAGAGAACGGAGGGAAACCTAACTATAAAAACTGCTACTGTAGACGAACGGATCAACTTTGAAGCACAAAATTTGGTGAGCCAAGTGGGACTTGTGTACTGATCATTACCACCAAGTATCATCAAGATTGGATGAAAAAATATTTGCTGGTATTTCGGAAACTCGTAATTTCTTAGAAGCTTGGCAACCCCTCTCAATGAAAGTGCTTTTAGACAGTCTGTGCCTAGGGCTACTTGAAGAGGAAACAAACCATAGAGACAAAACTGAGAACTCCTTTATTTTTTCAAGTTTCAAGGAGCTACTACAAACCATGTTGGATATAGTGTTCCAAATTCATCTATCTATATATGAGAGAACAGAGGGAAACCTAACTAAAAACTGCTACTGTAGACGAACGGATCAACTTTGAAGCACAAAATTTGGTGAGCCAAGTGGGATTTGTGTACTGATCATTACCACCAAGTATCATCAAGATTGGATGAAAAAATATTTGCTGGTATTTCGGAAACTCGTAATTTCTTAGAAGCTTGGCAACCCCTCTCAATGAAATTGCTTTTCCACAGTCTGTGCCTATGGCTACTTGAAGAGGAAACAAACCATAGAGACAAAACTGAGAACTCCTTTATTTTATCGAGTTTCTAAGAGCTACTACAAACCATGTTGGATTTAGAGTTCCAAATTCATCTATCTATATAAGAGAGAACAGAGGGAAACCTAAATATAAAAACTGCTACTGTAGACGAAAGCTTCAAACTAGAAGACAAAATTTGGTGAGCCAAGTGGGATTTGTGTACTGATCATTACCACCAAGTATCATCAAGTTTGGGTGAAAAAATATTTGCCGGTATTTCGGAAACTCGTTATTTCTTAGAAGCTTCTCAACCCATCTCAATAAAAGTACATTTCCACAGTCTGTGCCTAGGGCTACTTGAAGAGGAAACAAACCATAGAGACAAAACTGAGAACTCCTTTATTTTGTCAAGTTTCAAAGAGCTACTACAAACCATGTTGGATTTAGAGTTCCAAATTCATCTATCTATATAGGAGAGAACAGAGGGAAACCTAAATATAAAAACTGCTACTGTAGACGAACGCTTCAACCTAGAAGAACAAAATTTGGTGAGCCAAGTGGGATTTGTGTACTGATCATTGCCACCAAGTATCATTAATATTGGGTGAAAAAATATTTGCTGGTATTTCGGAAACTCGTAATTTCTTAGAAGATTGGCAACCCCTCTCAATGAAAGTGCTTTTCCACAGTCAGTGCCTAGGGCTACTGGAAGAGGAAACAAACCATAGAGACAAAACTGAGAACTCCTATATTTTTCAAGTTTCAAGGAGCTACTACAAACCATGTTGGATTTAGTGTTCCAAATTCATCTATCTACATATGAGAGAACAGAGGGAAACCTAACTATAAAAACTGCTACTGTAGACGAACGGATCAAACTAGAAGAACAAAATCTGGTGTGCCAAGTGGGATTTGTGTACTGATTATTACCCCCAAGTATCATCAAGATTGGGTGAAAAAATATTTGCTGGTATTTCGGAAACTCGTAATTTCTTAGAAGCTTGGCAACCCATCTCAGTGAAAGTGCTTTCCACAGTCTGTGCCTTGGATACTTGAAGAGGAAACAAACCATAGAGACAAAACTGAGAACTCCTTTATTTTGTCAAGTTTCAAAGAGCTACTACAAACCATGTTGGATTTAGAGTTCCAAATTCATCTATCTATATAGGAGAGAACAGAGGGAAACTAAATATAAAAACTGCTACTGTAGACGAAAGCGTAAAACTAGAAGAACAAAATTTGGTGATCCAAGTGGGATTTGTGTACTGATCATTACCACCAAGTATCATCAAGTTTGGGTGAAAAAATATTTGCTGGTATTTCGGAAACTCGTTATTTCTTAGAAGCTTCTCAACCCATCTCAATGAAAGTACATTTCCACAGTCTGTGCCTAGGGCTACTTGAAGAGGAAACAAACCATAGAGACAAAACTGAGAACTCCTTCATTTTGTCAAGTTTCAAAGAGCTACTACAAACCATGTTGGATTTAGAGTTCCAAAATCAACTATCTATATAGGAGAGAACAGAGGGAATCCTAAATATAAAAACTGCTACTGTAGACGAACGCTTCAACATAGAAGAACAAAATTTGGTGAGCCAAGTGGCATTTGTGTACTGATCATTACCACCAAGTATCATCAACAGTGGGTAAAAAATATTTGCTGGTATTTCGGAAACTCGTTATTTCGTAGAAGCTTGGCAACCCCTCTCAATGAAAGTGCTTTTCCACAGTCTGTGCCTAGGGCTACTGGAAGAGGAAACAAACCATAGAGACAAAACTGAGAACTCCTTTATTTTGTCAAGTTTCAAAGAGCTACTATAAACCATGTTGGATTTAGAGTTTCAAATTCTTCTATTTATATAGGAGAGAACGGAGGGAAACCTAACTATAAAAACTGCTACTGTAGACGAACGGATCAACTTTGAAGCACAAAATTTGGTGAGCCAAGTGGGACTTGTGTACTGATCATTACCACCAAGTATCATCAAGATTGGATGAAAAAATATTTGCTGGTATTTCGGAAACTCGTAATTTCTTAGAAGCTTGGCAACCCCTCTCAATGAAAGTGCTTTTAGACAGTCTGTGCCTAGGGCTACTTGAAGAGGAAACAAACCATAGAGACAAAACTGAGAACTCCTTTATTTTTTCAAGTTTCAAGGAGCTACTACAAACCATGTTGGATATAGTGTTCCAAATTCATCTATCTATATATGAGAGAACAGAGGGAAACCTAACTATAAAAACTGCTACTGTAGACGAACGGATCAACTTTGAAGCACAAAATTTGGTGAGCCAAGTGGGATTTGTGTACTGATCATTACCACCAAGTATCATCAAGATTGGATGAAAAAATATTTGCTGGTATTTCGGAAACTCGTAATTTCTTAGAAGCTTGGCAACCCCTCTCAATGAAATTGCTTTTCCACAGTCTGTGCCTATGGCTACTTGAAGAGGAAACAAACCATAGAGACAAAACTGAGAACTCCTTTATTTTATCGAGTTTCTAAGAGCTACTACAAACCATGTTGGATTTAGAGTTCCAAATTCATCTATCTATATAAGAGAGAACAGAGGGAAACCTAAATATAAAAACTGCTACTGTAGACGAAAGCTTCAAACTAGAAGACAAAATTTGGTGAGCCAAGTGGGATTTGTGTACTGATCATTACCACCAAGTATCATCAAGTTTGGGTGAAAAAATATTTGCCGGTATTTCGGAAACTCGTTATTTCTTAGAAGCTTCTCAACCCATCTCAATAAAAGTACATTTCCACAGTCTGTGCCTAGGGCTACTTGAAGAGGAAACAAACCATAGAGACAAAACTGAGAACTCCTTTATTTTGTCAAGTTTCAAAGAGCTACTACAAACCATGTTGGATTTAGAGTTCCAAATTCATCTATCTATATAGGAGAGAACAGAGGGAAACCTAAATATAAAAACTGCTACTGTAGACGAACGCTTCAACCTAGAAGAACAAAATTTGGTGAGCCAAGTGGGATTTGTGTGCTGGTCATTACCACCAAGTATCATCAAGATTGGGTGAAAAAATATTTGCTGGTATTTCGGAAACTCGTAATGTCTTAGAAGCTTGGCAACCCCTCTCAATGAAAGTGCTTTTCCACAGTCTGTGCCAAAGGCTACTTGAAGAGGAAACAAACCATAGAGACAAAACTGAGAACTCCTTTATTTTTTCAAGTTTCAACGAGCTACTACAAACCATGTTGGATTTAGAGTTCCAAATTCATCTATCTATATATGAGAGAACAGAGGAAAACCTCACTATAAAAACTGCTACTGTAGACGAATGCATCAACCTAGAAGAACAAAATTTGGTGAGCCAAGTGGGATTTGTGTACTGATCATTAGCAACAAGTATCATCAAGATTGGGTGAAAATATATTTGCTGGTATTTCGGAAACTCGTTATTTCTTAGAAGCTTGGCAACCCATCTCAGTGAAAGTGCTTTCCACAGTCTGTGCCTAGGGCTACTGGAAGAGGAAACAAACCATAGAGACAAAACTGAGAACTCCTTTATTTTGTCAAGTTTCAAAGAGCTACTATAAACCATGTTGGATTTAGTGTTTCAAATTCATCTATTTATATAGGAGAGAACGGAGGGAAACAAAATATAAAAAGTGCTACTGTAGACGAACGCTTCAACCTAGAAGAACAAAATTTGGTCAGCCAAGTGGGATTTGTGTCCTGATCATTACCACCAAGTATCATCAAGATTGGGTGAAAAAATATTTGCTGGTATTTCGGAAACTCGTTATTTCTTAGAAGCTTCTCAACCCATCTCAATGAAAGTACATTTCCACAGTCTGTGCCTAGGGCTACTTGAAGAGGAAACAAACCATAGAGATAAAACTGAGAACTCCTTCATTTTGTCCAGTTTCAAAGAGCTACTACAAACCATGTTGGATTTAGAGTTCCAAAATCATCTATCTATATAGGAGAAAACAGAGGGAAACAAAATATAAAAACTGCTACTGTAGACGAAAGCCACAAACTAGAAGAACAAAATTTGGTGAGCCAAGTGGGATTTGTGTACTGATCATTACCACCAAGTATCATCAAGATTCTGTGAAAAAATATTTGCTGGTATTTCGGAAACTCGTTATTTCTTAGAAGCTTGGCAACCCATCTCAGTGAAAGTGCTTTCCACAGTCAGTGACTAGGACTACTTGAAGAGGAAACAAACCATAGAGACAAAACTGAGAACTTTTTTATTTTATCAAGTTTCAAGAGCTACTACAAACCATGTTGGATTTAGAGGTCCAAATTCATCTATCTATATAGGAGAGAACAGAGGGAAACTAAATATAAAAACTGCTACTGTAGACGAAAGCCTCAAACTAGAAGAACAAAATTTGGTGAGCCAATTGGGATTTGTGTACTGATCATTACCACCAAGTATCATCAAGTTTGGGTGAAAAAATATTTGCTGGTATTTCGGAAACTCGTTATTTCTTAGAAGCTTCTCAACTCATCTCAATGAAAGTACATTTCCACAGTCTGTGCCTAGGGCTACTTGAAGAGGAAACAAACCATAGAGAGAAAACTGAGAACTCCTTCATTTTGTCAAGTTTCAAAGAGTTACTACAAACCATGTTGGATTTAGAGTTCCAAAATCAACTATCTATATAGGAGAGAACAGAGGGAAACCTAAATATAAAAACTGCTACTGTAGACGAACGCTTCAACCTAGAAGAACAAAATTTGGTGAGCCAAGTGGGATTTGTGTACTGATCATTACCACCAAGTATCATCAAGATTGGGAAAAAAATATTTGCTGGTATTTCGGAAACTCTTTATTTCTTAGAAGCTTGGCACCCCCTCTCAATGAAAGTGCTTTTCCACAGTCTGTGCCTAGGGCTACTGGAAGAGGAAACAAACCATAGAGACAAAACTGAGAACTCCTTTATTTTGTCAAGTTTCAAAGAGCTACTATAAACTATGTTGGATTTAGAGTTCCAAATTCATCTATTTATATAGGAGAGAACAGAGGGAAACAAAATATAAAAACTGCTACTGTAGACGAACGCTTCAACCTAGAAGTACAAAATTTGGTGATCCAAGTGGGATTTTTGTAGTGATCATTACCATCAAGAATCATCAAGATTGGGTGAAAAAATTATTGCTGGTATTTCGGAAAATCAGAATTTCGTAGAAGCTTGTCAACCCCTCTCAATGAAAGTGCTTTTCCACAGTCTGTGCATAGGGCTACTTGAAGAGGAAACATACCATAGAGACAAAACTGAGAACTCCTTTATTTTTTCAAGTTTCAAGGAGATACTACAAACCATGTTGTATTTAGAGTTCCAAATTCAACTATCTATATATGAGAGAACAGAGGGAAACCTAACTATTAAAACTGCTACTGTAGACGAACGCATCAACTTAGAAGAACAAAATTTGGTGAGCCAAGTGGGATTTGTGTACTGATCATTACCACCAAGTATCATCAAGATTGGGTGAAAAAATATTTGCTGGTATTTCGGAAACTCGTTATTTCTTAGAAGCTTGGCAAACCAACTCAGTGAAAGTGCTTTCCACAGTCTGTGCCTAGGACTACTTGAAGAGGAAACAAACCATAGAGACAAAACTGAGAATTTTTATTTTATCAAGTTTCAAAGAGCTACTACAAACCATGTTGGATTTAGAGTTCCAAATTCATCTATCTATATATGAGAGAACAGAGGAAAACCTCACTATAAAAACTGCTACTGTAGACGAATGCATCAACCTAGAAGAACAAAATTTGGTGAGCCTAGTGGGATTTGTGTACTGATCATTAGCAACAAGTATCATCAAGATTGGGTGAAAATATATTTGCTGGTATTTCGGAAACTCGTTATTTCTTAGAAGCTTGGCAACCCATCTCAGTGAAAGTGCTTTCCACAGTCTGTGCCTAGGGCTACTGGAAGAGGAAACAAACCATAGAGACAAAACTGAGAACTCCTTTATTTTGTCAAGTTTCAAAGAGCTTCTATAAACCATGTTGGATTTAGTGTTTCAAATTCATCTATTTATATAGGAGAGAACGGAGGGAAACAAAATATAAAAAGTGCTACTGTAGACGAACGCTTCAACCTAGAAGAACAAAATTTGGTGAGCCAAGTGGGATTTGTGTCCTGATCATTACCACCAAGTATCATCAAGATTGGGTGAAAAAATGTTTGCTGGTATTTCGGAAACTCGTTATTTCTTAGAAGCTTCTCAACCCATCTCAATGAAAGTACATTTCCACAGTCTGTGCCTAGGGCTACTTGAAGAGGAAACAAACCATAGAGATAAAACTGAGAACTCCTTCATTTTGTCCAGTTTCAAAGAGCTACTACAAACCATGTTGGATTTAGAGTTCCAAATTCATCTATCTATATAGGAGAAAACAGAGGGAAACAAAATATAAAAACTGCTACTGTAGACGAAAGCCACAAACTAGAAGAACATAATTTGGTGAGCCAAGTGGGATTTGTGTACTGATCATTACCACCAAGTATCATCAAGATTCCGTGAAAAAATATTTGCTGGTATTTCGGAAACTCGTTATTTCTTAGAAGCTTGGCAACCCATCTCAGTGAAAGTGCTTTCCACAGTCAGTGCCTAGGACTACTTGAAGAGGAAACAAACCATAGAGACAAAACTGAGAACTTTTTTATTTTATCAAGTTTCAAGAGCTACTACAAACCATGTTGGATTTAGAGGTCCAAATTCATCTATCTATATAGGAGAGAACAGAGGGAAACTAAATATAAAAACTGCTACTGTAGATGAAAGCCTCAAACTAGAAGAACAAAATTTGGTGAGCCAATTGGGATTTGTGTACTGATCATTACCACCAAGTATCATCAAGTTTGGGTGAAAAAATATTTGCTGGTATTTCGGAAACTCGTTATTTCTTAGAAGCTTCTCAACTCATCTCAATGAAAGTACATTTCCACAGTCTGTGCCTAGGGCTACTTGAAGAGGAAACAAACCATAGAGAGAAAACTGAGAACTCCTTCATTTTGTCAAGTTTCAAAGAGCTACTACAAACCATGTTGGATTTAGAGTTCCAAAATCAACTATCTATATAGGAGAGAACAGAGGGAAACCTAAATATAAAAACTGCTACTGTAGACGAACGCTTCAACCTAGAAGAACAAAATTTGGTGAGCCAAGTGGGATTTGTGTACTGATCATTACCACCAAGTATCATCAAGATTGGGAAAAAAATATTTGCTGGTATTTCGGAAACTCGTTATTTCTTAGAAGCTTGGCAACCCCTCTCAATGAAAGTGCTTTTCCACAGTCTGTGCCTAGGGCTACTGGAAGAGGAAACAAACCAAAGAGACAAAACTGAGAACTCCTTTATTTTGTCAAGTTTCAAAGAGCTACTATAAACTATGTTGGATTTAGAGTTCCAAATTCATCTATTTATATAGGAGAGAACAGAGGGAAACAAAATATAAAAACTGCTACTGTAGACGAACGCTTCAACCTAGAAGTACAAAATTTGGTCAGCCAAGTGGGATTTTTGTACTGATCATTACCATCAAGAATCATCAAGATTGGGTGAAAAAATTTTTGCTGGTATTTCGGAAAATCGGAATTTCGTAGAAGCTTGGCAACCCCTCTCAATGAAAGTGCTTTTCCACAGTCTGTGCATAGGGCTACTTGAAGAGGAAACAAACCATAGAGACAAAACTGAGAACTCCTTTATTTTTTCAAGTTTCAAGGAGATACTACAAACCATGTTGTATTTAGAGTTCCAAATTCAACTATCTATATATGAGAGAACAGAGGGAAACCTAACTATTAAAACTGCTACTGTAGACGAACGCATCAACCTAGAAGAACAAAATTTGGTGAGCCAAGTGGGATTTGTGTACTGATCATTACCACCAAGTATCTTCAAGATTGGGTGAAAAAATATTTGCTGGTATTTCGGAAACTCGTAAATTCTTAGAAGCTTGGCAACCCCTCCCAATGAAAGTGCTTTTCCACAGACTGTGCCTAGGGCTACTTGAAGAGGAAACAAACCATAGAGACAAAACTGAGAACTCCTTTATTTTGTCAAGTTTCAAAGAGCTACTACAAACCATGTTGGATTTAGAGTTCCAAATTCATCTATCTATTTAGGAGAGAACAGAGGGAAACCTAAATATAAAAACTGCTACTGTAGACGAAAGCTTCAACCTAGAAGAACAAAATTTGGTGAGACAAGTGGGATTTGTGTGCTGATCATTACCACCAAGTATCATCAAGATTGGGTGAAAAAATATTTGCTGGTATTTCGGAAACTCGTAATGTCTTAGAAGCTTGGCAACCTCTCTCAATGAAAGTGCTTTTCCACAGTCTGTGCCAAAGGCTACTTGAAGAGGAAACAAACCATAGAGACAAAACTGAGAACCCCTTTATTTTTTCAAGTTTCAATGAGCTACTACAAACCATGTTGGATTTAGAGTTCCAAATTCATCTTTCTATATAGGAGAGAACAGAGGGAAACCTAAATATAAAAACTGCTACTGTAGACGAACGCTTCAACCTAGAAGAACAAAATTTGGTGAGCCAAGTGGGATTTGTGTACTGATCATTAGCAACAAGTATCATCAAGATTGGGTGAAAAAATATTTGCTGGTATTTCGGAAACTCGTTATTTCTTAGAAGCTTGGCAACCCATCTCAGTGAAAGTGCTTTCCACAGTCAGTGCCTAGGACTACTTGAAGAGGAAACAAACCATAGAGACAAAACTGAGAACTTTTTTATTTTACCATGATTCAAAGAGCTACTACAAACCATGTTGGATTTAGAGTTCCAAATTCATCTATCTATATAGGAGAAAACAGAGGGAAACAAAATATAAAAACTGCTACTGCAGACGAAAGCCTCAAACTAGAAGAACAAAATTTGGTGAGCCATGTGGGATTTGTGTACTGATCATTACCACCAAGTATCATCAAGATTCTGTGAAAAAATATTTGCTGGTATTTCGGAAACTCATTATTTCTTAGAAGTTTGGCAACCCATCACAGTGAAAGTGCTTTCCACAGTCTGTGCCTAGGGCTACTTGAAGAGGAAACAAACCATACAGACAAAACTGAGAACTTTTTTATTTTATCAAGTTTCAAAGAGCTACTACAAACCATGTTGGATTTAGAGGTCCAAATTCATCTATCTATATAGGAGAGAACAGAGTCAAACTAAATATAAAAACTCCTACTGTAGACGAAAGCCTCAAACTAGAAGAACAAAATTTGGTGAGCCAATTGGGATTTGTGTACTGATCATTACCACCAAGTATCATCAAGTTTGGGTGAAAAAATATTTGCTGGTATTTCGGAAACTCGTTATTTCTTAGAAGCTTCTCAACTCATCTCAATGAATGTACATTTCCACAGTCTGTGCCTAGGGCTACTTGAAGAGGAAACAAACCATAGAGAGAAAACTGAGAACTCCTTCATTTTGTCAAGTTTTAAAGAGCTACTACAAACCATGTTGGATTTAGAGTTCCAAAATCAACTATCTATATAGGAGAGAACAGAGGGAAACCTAAATATAAAAACTGCTACTGTAGAGGAACGCTTCAAACTAGAAGAACAAAATTTGGTGAGCCAAGTGGGATTTGTGTACTGATCATTACCACCAAGTATCATCAAGATTGGGTGAAAAAATATTTGCTGGTATTTCGGAAACTCGTTATTTCTTAGAAGTTTGGCAACCCCTCCCAATGAAAGTGCTTTTCCACAGACAGTTCCAATGGCTACTTGAAGAGGAAACAAACCATAGAGACAAAACTGAGAACTCCTTTATTTTTTCAAGTTTCAAGGAGCTACTACAAACCATGTTGGATTTAGAGTTCCAAATTCATCTATCTATATATGAGAGAACAGAGGGAAACCTCACTATAAAAACTGCTACTGTAGATGAATGCATTAACCTAGAAGAACAAAATTTGGAGAGCCAAGTGGGATTTGTGTACTGATCATTAGAAACAAGTATCATCAAGATTGGGTGAAAAAATATTTGCTGGTATTTCGGAAACTCGTTATTTCTTAGAAGCTTGGCAACCCATCTCAGTGAAAGTGCTTTCCACAGTCTGTGCCTAGGACTACTTGAAGAGGAAACAAACCATAGAGACAAAACTGAGAACTTTTTTATTTTACCAAGTTTCAAAGAGCTACTACAAACCATGTTGGATTTAGAGTTCCAAATTCATCTATCTATATAGGAGAAAACAGAGGGAAACAAAATATAAAAACTGCTACTGTAGACGAAAGCCTCAAACTAGAAGAACAAAATTTGGTGAGCCAAGTGGGATTTGTGTACTGATCATTACCACCAAGTATCATCAAGATTCTGTGAAAAAATATTTGCTGGTATTTCGGAAACTCGTTATTTCTTAGAAGCTTGGCAACCCATCTCAGTGAAAGTGCTTTCCACAGTCTGTGCCTAGGACTACTTGAAGAGGAAACAAACCATAGAGACAAAACTGAGAACTTTTTTATTTTATCAAGTTTCAAAGAGCTACTACAAACCATGTTGGATTTAAAGTTCCAAATTCATCTATCTATATAGGAGAGAACAGAGGGAAACTAAATATAAAAACTGCTACTGTAGACGAAAGCCTCAAACTAGAAGAACAAAATTTGGTGAGCCAATTGGGATTTTTGTACTGATCATTACCACCAAGTATCATCAAGTTTGGGTGAAAAAATATTTGCTGGTATTTCGGAAACTCGTTATTTCTTAGAAGCTTCTCAACTCATTTCAATGAAAGTACATTTCCACAGTCTGTGCCTAGGGCTACTTGAAGAGGAAACAAACCATAGAGAGAAAACTGAGAACTCCTTCATTTTGTCAAGTTTCAAAGAGCTACTACAAACCATGTTGGATTTAGAGTTCCAAAATCAACTATCTATATAGGAGAGAACAGAGGGAAACCTAAATATAAAAACTGCTACTGTAGACGAACGCTTCAACCTAGAAGAACAAAATTTGGTGAGCCAAGTGGGATTTGTGTGCTGATCATTACCACAAAATATCATCAAGATTGGGTAAAAAATATTTGCTGGTATTTCGGAAACTCGTTATTTCTTAGAAGCTTGGCAACCCCTCTCAATGAAAGTACATTTCCACAGTCTGTGTCTAGGGCTACTGGAAGAGGAAACAAACCATAGAGACAAAACTGAGAACTCCTTTATTTTGTCAAGTTTCAAAGAGCTACTATAAACCATGTTGGATTTAGAGTTCCAAATTCATCTATTTATATAGGAGAGAAGAGGGAAACCTAAATATAAAAACTGCTACTGTAGACGAAAGCTTCAACCTAGAAGAACAAAATTTGGTGAGCCAAGTGGGATTTGTGTCCTGATCATTACCACCAAGTATCATCAAGATTGGGTGAAAAAATATTTGCTGGTATTTCGGAAACTCGTTATTTCTTAGAAGCTTCTCAACCCATCTCAATGAAAGTAGATTTCCACAGTCTGTGCCTAGGGTACTTGAAGAGGAAACAAACCATAGAGAGAAAACTGAGAACTCCTTCATTTTGTCAAGTTTCAAAGAGCTACTACAAACCATGTTGGATTTAGAGTTCCAAAATCATCTATCTATATAGGAGAGAACAGAGGGAAACCTAAATATAAAAACTGCTACTGTAGAAGAACGCTTCAACCTAGAAGAACAAAATTTGGTGAGCCAAGTGGGATTCGTGTACTGATCATTACCACCAAGTATCATCAAGATTGGGTGAAAAAATATTTGCTGGCATTTCGGAAACTCGTAATTTCTTAGAAGCTTGGCAACCCCTCTCAATGAAAGTGTTTTTCCACAGACTGTGCCTAGGGCTACTTGAAGAGGAACAAATCATAGAGACAAAACTGAGAACTCCTTTATTTTGTCAAGTTTCAAAGAGCTACTACAAACCATGTTGGATTTAGAGTTCCAAATTCATCTATCTTTATAGGAGAGAACAGAGGGAAACCTAAATATAAAAGCTGCTACTGTAGACGAACGCTTCAACCTAGAAGAACAAAATTTGGTGAGCCAAGTGGGATTTGTGTGCTGATCATTACCACCAAGTATCATCAAGATTGGGTGAAAAAATATTTGTTGGTATTTCGGAAACTCGTAATGTCTTAGAAGCTTGGCAACCTCTCTCCATGAAAGTGCTTTTCCACAGTCTGTGCCAAAGGCTACTTGAAGAGGAAAAAAACCATAGAGACAAAACTGAGAACTCCTTTATTTTTTCAAGTTTCAAGGAGCTACTACAAACCATGTTGGATTTAGAGTTCCAAATTCATCTATCTATATATGAGAGAACAGAGGGAAACCTCACTATAAAAACTGCTACTGTAGACGAATGAATCAACCTAGAAGAACAAAATTTGGTGAGCCAAGTGGGATTTGTGTGCTGATCATTACCACCAAGTATCATCAAGATTGGGTGAAAAAATATTTGCTGGTATTTCGTAAACTCGTAATGTCTTAGAAGCTTGGCAACCCCTCTCAATGAAAGTGCTTTTCCACAGTCTGTGCCAAAGGCTACTTGAAGAGGAAACAAACCATAGAGACAAAACTGAGAACTCCTTTATTTTTTCAAGTTTCAAGGAGCTACTACAAACCATGTTGGATTTAGAGTTCCAAATTCATCTATCTATATATGAGAGAACAGAGGAAAACCTCACTATAAAAACTGCTACTGTAGACGAATGCATCAACCTAGAAGAACAAAATTTGGTGAGCCAAGTGGGATTTGTGTACTGATCATTAGCAAAAAGTATCATCAAGATTGGGTGAAAATATATTTGTTGGCATTTCGGAAACTCGTTATTTCTTAGAAGCTTGGCAACCCATCTCAGTGAAAGTGCTTTCCACAGTCTGTGCCTAGGACTACTTGAAGAGGAAACAAACCATAGAGACAAAACTGAGAACTTTTTTATTTTACCAAGTTTCAAAGAGCTACTACAAACCATGTTGGATTTAGAGTTCCAAATTCATCTATCTATATAGGAGAAAACAGAGGGAAACAAAATATAAAAACTGCTACTGTATACGAAAGCCACAAACTAGAAGAACAAAATTTGGTGAGCCAATTGGGATTTGTTTACTGATCATTACCACCAAGTATCATCAAGTTTGGGTGAAAAAATATTTGCTGGTATTTCGGAAACTCGTTATTTCTTAGAAGCTTCTCAACTCATCTCAATGAAAGTACATTTCCACAGTCTGTGCCTAGGGCTACTTGAAGAGGAAACAAACCATAGAGAGAAAACTGAGAACTCCTTCATTTTGTCAAGTTTCAAAGAGCTACTACAAACCATGTTGGATTTAGAGTTCCAAAATCAACTATCTATATAGGAGAGAACAGAGGGAAACCTAAATATAAAAACTGCTACTGTAGACGAACGCTTCAACCTAGAAGAACAAAATTTGGTGAGCCAAGTGGGATTTGTGTACTGATCATTACCACCAAGTATCATCAAGATTGGGAAAAAAATATTTGCTGGTATTTCGGAAACTCGTTATTTCTTAGAAGCTTGGCAACCCCTCTCAATGAAAGTGCTTTTCCACAGTCTGTGCCTAGGGCTACTGGAAGAGGAAACAAACCATAGAGACAAAACTGAGAACTCCTTTATTTTTTCAAGTTTTAAAGAGCTACTATAAACTATGTTGGATTTAGAGTTCCAAATTCATCTATTTATATAGGAGAGAACAGAGGGAAACAAAATATAAAAACTGCTACTGTAGACGAACGCTTCAACCTAGAAGTACAAAATTTGGTGAGCCAAGTGGGATTTTTGTACTGATCATTACCATCAAGAATCATCAAGATTGGGTAAAAAAATTTTTGCTGGTATTTCGGAAAATCGGAATTTCGTAGAAGCTTGGCAACCCCTCTCAATGAAAGTGCTTTTCCACAGTCTGTGCATAGGGCAACTTGAAGAGGAAACAAACCGTAGAGACAAAACTGAGAACTCCTTTATTTTTTCAAGTTTCAAGGAGATACTACAAACCATGTTGTATTTAGAGTTCCAAATTCAACTATCTATATATGAGAGAACAGAGGGAAACCTAACTATTAAAACTGCTACTAGACGAACGCATCAACCTAGAAGAACAAAATTTGGTGAGCCAAGTGGGATTTGTGTACTGATCATTACCACCATGTATCATCAAGATTGGGTGAAAAAATATTTGCTCGTATTTCGGAAACTAGTTATTTCTTAGAAGCTTGGCAAACCAACTCAGTGAAAGTGCTTTCCACAGTCTGTGCCTAGGACTACTTGAAGAGGAAACAAACCATAGAGACAAAACTGAGAATTTTTATTTTATCAAGTTTCAAAGAGCTACTACAAACCATGTTGGATTTAGAGTTCCAAATTCATCTATCTATATAGTTGAGAACATAGGGAAACCTAATTATAAAAACTGCTACTGTAGACGAACGCTTCAACCTAGAAGAACAAAATTTGGTGAGCCAAGTGGGATTTGTGTGCTGATCATTACCACCAAGTATCATCAAGATTGGGTGAAAAAATATTTGCTGGTATTTCGTAAACTCGTAATGTCTTAGAAGCTTGGCAACCCCTCTCAATGAAAGTGCTTTTCCACAGTCTGTGCCAAAGGCTACTTGAAGAGGAAACAAACCATAGAGACAAAACTGAGAACTCCTTTATTTTTTCAAGTTTCAAGGAGCTACTACAAACCATGTTGGATTTAGAGTTCCAAATACATCTATCTATATATGAGAGAACAGAGGGAAACCTCACTATAAAAAATGCTACTGTAGACGAATGCATCAACCTAGAAGAACAAAATTTGGTGAGCCAAGTGGGATTTGTGTACTGATCATTAGCAACAAGTATCATCAAGATTGGGTGAAAATATATTTGCTGGTATTTCGGAAACTCGTTATTTCTTAGAAGCTTGGCAACCCATCTCAGTGAAAGTGCTTTCCACAGTCTGTGCCTAGGACTACTTGAAGAGGAAACAAACCATAGAGACAAAACTGAGAACTTTTTTATTTTACCAAGTTTCAAAGAGCTACTACAAACCATGTTGGATTTAGAGTTCCAAATTCATCTATCTATATAGGAGAAAACAGAGGGAAACAAAATATAAAAACTGCTACTGTAGACGAAAGCCACAAACTAGAAGAACAAAATTTGGTGAGCCAAGTGGGATTTGTGTACTGATCATTACCACCAAGTATCATCAAGATTCTGTGAAAAAATATTTGCTGGTATTTCGGAAACTCGTTATTTCTTAGAAGCTTGGCAACCCATCTCAGTGAAAGTGCTTTCCACAGTCAGTGCCTAGGACTACTTGAAGAGGAAACAAACCATAGAGACAAAACTGAGAACTTTTTTATTTTATCAAGTTTCAAGAGCTACTACAAACCATGTTGGATTTAGAGGTCCAAATTCATCTATCTATATAGGAGAGAACAGAGGGAAACTAAATATAAAAACTGCTACTGTAGACGAAAGCCTCAAACTAGAAGAACAAAATTTGGTGAGCAAATTGGGATTTGTGTACTGATCATTACCACCAAGTATCCTCAAGTTTGGGTGAAAAAATATTTGCTGGTATTTCGGAAACTCGTTATTTCTTAGAAGCTTCTCAACTCATCTCAATGAATGTACATTTCCACAGTCTGTGCCTAGGGCTACTTGAAGAGGAAACAAACCATAGAGAGAAAACTGAGAACTCCTTCATTTTGTCAAGTTTCAAAGAGCTACTACAAACCATGTTGGATTTAGAGTTCCAAAATCAACTATCTATATAGGAGAGAACAGAGGGAAACCTAAATATAAAAACTGCTACTGTAGACGAACGCTTAAACCTAGAAGAACAAAATTTGGTGAGCCAAGTGGGATTTGTGTCCTGATCATTACCACCAAGTATCATCAAGATTGGGTGAAAAAATATTTGCTGGTATTTCGGAAACTCGTTATTTCTTAGAAGCTTCTCAACCCATCTCAATAAAAGTACATTTCCACAGTCTGTGCCTAGGGCTACTTGAAGAGGAAACAAACCATAGAGAGAAAACTGAGAACTCCTTCATTTTGTCAAGTTTCAAAGAGCTACTAGAAACCATGTTGGATTTAGAGTTCCAAAATCATCTATCTATATAGGAGAGAACAGAGGGAAACCTAAATATAAAAACTGCTACTGTAGACGAACGCTTCAACCTAGAAGAACAAAATTTGGTGCGCCAAGTGAGATTTGTGTACTGATCATTACCACCAAGTATCTTCAAGATTGGGTGAAAAAATATTTGCTGGTATTTCGGAAACTCGTAATTTCTTAGAAGCTTGGCAACCCCTCCCAATGAAAGTGCTTTTCCACAGACTGTGCCTAGGGCTACTTGAAGAGGAAACAAACCATAGAGACAAAACTGAGAACTCCTTTATTTTGTCAAGTTTCAAAGAGCTACTACAAACCATGTTGGATTTAGAGTTCCAAATTCATCTATCTATATAGGAGAGAACAGAGGGAAACCTAAATATAAAAACTGCTACTCTAGACGAACGCTTCAACCTAGAAGAACAAAATTTGGTGAGCCAAGTGGGATTTGTGTGCTGATCATTACCACCAAGTATCATCAAGATTGGGTGAAAAAATATTTGCTGGTATTTCGGAAACTCGTAATGTCTTAGAAGCTTGGCAACCCCTCTCAATGAAAGTGCTTTTCCACAGTCTGTGCCAAAGGCTACTTGAAGAGGAAAAAAACCATAGAGACAAAACTGAGAACTCCTTTATTTTTTCAAGTTTCAAGGAGCTACTACAAACCATGTTGGATTTAGAGTTCCAAATTCATCTATCTATATATGAGAGAACAGAGGGAAACCTCACTATAAAAACTCTACTGTAGACGAATGCATCAACCTAGAAGAACAAAATTTGGTGAGCCAAGTGGGATTTGTGTACTGATCATTAGCAACAAGTATCATCAAGATTGGGTGAAAAAATATTTGCTGGTATTTTGGAAACTCGTTATTTCTTAGAAGCTTGGCAACCCATCTCAGTGAAAGTGCTTTCCACAGTCTGTGCCTAGGAATACTTGAAGAGGAAACAAACCATAGAGACAAAACTGAGAACTTTTTTATTTTACCAAGTTTCAAAGAGCTACTACAAACCATGTTGGATTTAGAGTTCCAAATTCATCTATCTATATAGGAGAAAACAGAGGGAAACCTAAATATAAAAACTGCTACTGTAGACGAACGCTTCAACCTAGAAGAACAAAATTTGGTGAGCCAAGTGGGATTTGTGTACTGATCATTACCACCAAGTATCATCAAGTTTGGGTGAAAAAATATTTGCTGGTATTTCGGAATCTCGTTATTTCTTAGAAGCTTCTCAACTCATCTCAATGAAAGTACATTTCCACAGTCTGTGCCTAGGGCTACTTGAAGAGGAAACAAACCATAGAGAGAAAACTGAGAACTCCTTCATTTTTTCAAGTTTCAAAGAGTTACTACAAACCATGTTGGATTTAGAGTTCCAAAATCAACTATCTATATAGGAGAGAACAGAGGGAAACCTAAATATAAAAACTGCTACTGTAGACGAATGCTTCAACCTAGAAGAACAAAATTTGGTGAGCCAAGTGGGATTTGTGCACTGATCATTACCACCAAGTATCATCAAGATTGGGTAAAAAATATTTTCTGGTATTTCGGAAACTCGTTATTTCTTAGAAGCTTGGCAACCCCTCTCAATGAAAGTGCTTTTCAACAGTCTGTGCCTAGGGCTACTGGAAGAGGAAACAAACCATAGAGAAAAAACTGAGAACTCCTTTATTTTGTCAAGTTTCAAAGAGCTACTATAAACTATGTTGGATTTAGAGTTCCAAATTCATCTATTTATATAGGAGAGAACAGAGGGAAACAAAATATAAAAACTGCTACTGTAGACGAACGCTTCAACCTAGAAGTACAAAATTTGGTGAGCCAAGTGGGATTTGTGTACTGATCATTACCATCAAGAATCATCAAGATTGGGTGAAAAAATTTTTGCTGGTATTTCGAAAAATCGGAATTTCGTAGAAGCTTGGCAACCCCTCTCAATGAAAGTGCTTTTCCACAGTCTGTGCATAGGGCTACTTGAAGAGGAAACAAACCACAGAGACAAAACTGAGAACTCCTTTATTTTTTCAAGTTTCAAGGAGATACTACAAACCATGTTGTATTTAGAGTTCCAAATTCAACTATCTATATATGAGAGAACAGAGGGAAACCTAACTATAAAAACTGCTACTGTAGACGAACGCATCAACCTAGAAGAACAAAATTTGGTCAGCCAAGTGGGATTTGTGTACTGATCATTACCACCAAGTATCATCAAGATTGGGTGAAAAAATATTTGCTGGTATTTCGGAAACTCGTTATTTCTTAGAAGCTTGGCTACCCATCTCAGTGAAAGTGCTTTCCACAGTCTGTGCCTAGGACTACTTGAAGAGGAAACAAACCATAGAGACAAAACTGAGAATTTTTATTTTATCAAGTTTCAAAGAGCTACTACAAACCATGTTGGATTTAGAGTTCCAAATTCATCTATCTATATAGGAGAGAACAGAGGGAAACTAAATATAAAAACTGCTACTGTAGATGAAAGCTTCAAAATAGAAGAACAAAATTTGGTGAGCCAAGTGGGATTTGTGTACTGATCATTACCACCAAGTATCATCAAGTTTGGGTGAAAAAATATTTGCTGGTATTTCGGAAACTCGTTATTTCTTAGAAGCTTCTCAACCCATCTCAATGAAAGTACATTTCCACAGTCTGTGTCTAGGGCTACTGGAAGAGGAAACAAACCATAGAGACAAAACTGAGAACTCCTTTATTTTGTCACGTTTCAAAGAGCTACTATAAACCATGTTGGATTTAGAGTTCCAAATTCATCAATTTATATAGGAGAGAAGAGGGAAACCTAAATATCAAAACTGCTACTGTAGACGAACGCTTCAACCTAGAAGAACAAAATTTGGTGAGCCAAGTGGGATTTGTGTCCTGATCATTACCACCAAGTATCATCAAGATTGGGTGAAAAAATATTTGCTGGTATTTCGGAAACTCGTTATTTCTTAGAAGCTTCTCAACCCATCTCAATGAAAGTACATTTCCACAGTCTGTGCCTAGGGCTACTTGAAGAGGAAACAAACCATAGAGACAAAACTGAGAACTCCTTCATTTTTTCAAGTTTCAAAGAGCTACTACAAACCATGTTGGATTAAGACTTCCAAAATCATCTACCTATATAGGAGAGAACAGAGGGAAACCTAAATATAAAAACTGCTACTGTAGACGAACGCTTCAACCTAGAAGAACAAAATTTGGTGAGCCAAGTGGGATTTGTGTACTGATCATTACCACCAAGTATCATCAAGATTGGGTGAAAAAATATTTGCTGGTATTTCGGAAACTTGTAATTTCTTAGAAGATTGGCAACCCCTCTCAATGAAAGTGCTTTTCCACAGTCAGTACTTAGGGCTACTGGAAGAGGAAACAAACCATAGAGACAAAACTGAGAACTCTTTATTTTTTCAAGTTTCAAAGACCTACTATAAACCATGTTGGATTTAGAGTTCCAAATTCATCTATTTATATAGGAGAGAACAGAGCGAATCCTAAATATAAAAACTGCTACTGTAGACGAACGCTTCAACCTAGAAGTACAAAATTTGGTGAGCCAAGTGGGATTTGTGTTCTGATCATTACCACCAAGTATCATCAAGATTGGGTGAAAAAATATTTGCTGGTATTTCGGAAAATCGTAATTTCTTAGAAGCTTGGCAACCCCTCTCAATGAAAGTGCTTTTCCACAGTCTGTGCCTAGGGCTACTTGAAGAGGAAACAAACCATAGAGACAAAACTGAGAACTCCTTTATTTTTTCAAGTTTCAAGGAGCTACTACAAACCATGTTGTATTTAGAGTTCCAAATTCAACAATCTATATATGAGAGAACAGAGGGACACCTAACTATTAAAACTGCTACTGTAGACGAACGCATCAACTTAGAAGAACAAAATTTGGTGAGCCAAGTGGGATTTGTGTACTGATCATTACCACCAAGTATCATCAAGATTGGGGGAAAAAATATTTGCCGGTATTTCGGAAACTCGTTATTTCTTAGAAGCTTGGCAAACCAACTCAGTGAAAGTGCTTTCCACAGTCTGTGCCTAGGACTACTTGAAGAGGAAACAAACCATAGAGACAAAACTGAGAATTTTTATTTTATCAAGTTTCAAAGAGCTACTAAAAACCATGTTGGATTTAGAGTTCCAAATTCATCTATCTATATAGGAGAGAACAGAGGGAAACCTAAATATAAAAACTGCTACTGTAGACGAACGCTTCAACCTAGAAGAACAAAATTTGGTGAGCCAAGTGGGATTTGTGTGCTGATCATTACCACCAAGTATCATCAAGATTGGGTGAAAAAATATTTGCTGGTATTTCGGAAACTCGTAATGTCTTAGAAGCTTGGCAACCCCTCTCAATGAAAGTGCTTTTCCACAGTCTGTGCCAAAGGCTACTTGAAGAGGAAACAAACCATAGAGACAAAACTGAGAACTCCTTTATTTTTTCAAGTTTCAAGGAGCTACTACAAACCATGTTGGATTTAGAGTTCCAAATTCATCTATCTATATATGAGAGAACAGAGGGAAACCTCGCTATAAAAACTGCTACTGTAGACGAATGCATCAACCTAGAAGAACAAAATTTGGTGAGCCAAGGGATTTGTGTACTGATCATTAGCAACAAGTATCATCAAGATTGGGTGAAAATATATTTGCTGGTATTTCGGAAACTCGTTATTTCTTAGAAGCTTGGCAACCCATCTCAGTGAAAGTGCTTTCCACAGTCTGTGAATAGGACTACTTGAAGAGGAAACAAACCATAGAGACAAAACTGAGAACTTTTTAATTTTACCAAGTTTCAAAGAGCTACTACAAACCATGTTGGATTTAGAGTTCCAAATTCATCTATCTATATAGGAGAAAACAGAGGGAAACAAAATATAAAAACTGCTACTGTAGACGAAAGCCACAATCTAGAAGAACAAAATTTGGTGAGCCAAGTGGGATTTGTGTACTGATCATTACCACCAAGTATCATCAAGATTCTGTGAAAAAATATTTGCTGGTATTTCGGAAACTCGTTATTTCTTAGAAGCTTGGCAACCCATCTCAGTGAAAGTGCTTTCCACAGTCAGTGCCTAGGACTACTTGAAGAGGAAACAAACCATAGAGACAAAACTGAGAACTTTTTTATTTTATCAAGTTTCAAGAGCTACTACAAACCATGTTGGATTTAGAGGTCCAAATTCATCTATCTATATAGGAGAGAACAGAGGGAAACTAAATATAAAAACTGCTACTGTAGATGAAAGCCTCAAACTAGAAGAACAAAATTTGGTGAGCCAATTGGGATTTGTGTACTGATCATTACCACCAAGTATCATCAAGTTTGGGTGAAAAAATATTTGCTGGTATTTCGGAAACTCGTTATTTCTTAGAAGCTTCTCAACCCATCTCAATGAAAGTACATTTCCACAGTCTGTGCCTAGGGCTACTTGAAGAGGAAACAAACCATAGAGAGAAAACTGAGAACTCCTTCATTTTGTCAAGTTTCAAAGAGCTACTACAAACCATGTTGGATTTAGAGTTCCAAAATCAACTATCTATATAGGAGAGAACAGAGGGAAACCTAAATATAAAAACTGCTACTGTAGACGAACGCTTCAACCTAGAAGAACAAAATTTGGTGAGCCAAGTGGGATTTGTGTACTGATCATTACCACCAAGTATCATCAAGATTGGGAAAAAAATATTTGCTGGTATTTCGGAAACTCGTAAATTCTTAGAAGCTTGGCAACCCCTCCCAATGAAAGTGCTTTTCCACAGACTGTGCCTAGGGCTACTTGAAGAGGAAACAAACCATAGAGACAAAACTGAGAACTCCTTTATTTTGTCAAGTTTCAAAGAGCTACTACAAACCATGTTGGATTTAGAGTTCCAAATTCATCTATCTATTTAGGAGAGAACAGAGGGAAACCTAAATATAAAAACTGCTACTGTAGACGAACGCTTCAACCTAGAAGAACAAAATTTGGTGAGCCAAGTGGGATTTGTGTACTGATCATTACCACCAAGTATCATCAAGATTGGGTGAAAAAATATTTGCTGGTATTTCGGAAACTCGTGATTTCTTAGAAGCTTCTCAACTCATCTCAATGAAAGTACATTTCCACAGTCTGTGCCTAGGGCTACTTGAAGAGGAAACAAACCATAGAGAGAAAACTGAGAACTCCTTCATTTTTTCAAGTTTCAAAGAGTTACTACAAACCATGTTGGATTTAGAGTTCCAAAATCAACTATCTATATAGGAGAGAACAGAGGGAAACCTAAATATAAAAACTGCTACTGTAGACGAATGCTTCAACCTAGAAGAACAAAATTTGGTGAGCCAAGTGGGATTTGTGCACTGATCATTACCACCAAGTATCATCAAGATTGGGTAAAAAATATTTTCTGGTATTTCGGAAACTCGTTATTTCTTAGAAGCTTGGCAACCCCTCTCAATGAAAGTGCTTTTCAACAGTCTGTGCCTAGGGCTACTGGAAGAGGAAACAAACCATAGAGAAAAAACTGAGAACTCCTTTATTTTGTCAAGTTTCAAAGAGCTACTATAAACTATGTTGGATTTAGAGTTCCAAATTCATCTATTTATATAGGAGAGAACAGAGGGAAACAAAATATAAAAACTGCTACTGTAGACGAACGCTTCAACCTAGAAGTACAAAATTTGGTGAGCCAAGTGGGATTTGTGTACTGATCATTACCATCAAGAATCATCAAGATTGGGTGAAAAAATTTTTGCTGGTATTTCGAAAAATCGGAGTTTCGTAGAAGCTTGGCAACCCCTCTCAATGAAAGTGCTTTTCCACAGTCTGTGCATAGGGCTACTTGAAGAGGAAACAAACCACAGAGACAAAACTGAGAACTCCTTTATTTTTTCAAGTTTCAAGGAGATACTACAAACCATGTTGTATTTAGAGTTCCAAATTCAACTATCTATATATGAGAGAACAGAGGGAAACCTAACTATAAAAACTGCTACTGTAGACGAACGCATCAACCTAGAAGAACAAAATTTGGTCAGCCAAGTGGGATTTGTGTACTGATCATTACCACCAAGTATCATCAAGATTGGGTGAAAAAATATTTGCTGGTATTTCGGAAACTCGTTATTTCTTAGAAGCTTGGCTACCCATCTCAGTGAAAGTGCTTTCCACAGTCTGTGCCTAGGACTACTTGAAGATTAAACAAACCATAGAGACAAAACTGAGAATTTTTATTTTATCAAGTTTCAAAGAGCTACTACAAACCATGTTGGATTTAGAGTTCCAAATTCATCTATCTATATAGGAGAGAACAGAGGGAAACTAAATATAAAAACTGCTACTGTAGATGAAAGCTTCAAAATAGAAGAACAAAATTTGGTGAGCCAAGTGGGATTTGTGTACTGATCATTACCACCAAGTATCATCAAGTTTGGGTGAAAAAATATTTGCTGGTATTTCGGAAACTCGTTATTTCTTAGAAGCTTCTCAACCCATCTCAATGAAAGTACATTTCCACAGTCTGTGTCTAGGGCTACTGGAAGAGGAAACAAACCATAGAGACAAAACTGAGAACTCCTTTATTTTGTCACGTTTCAAAGAGCTACTATAAACCATGTTGGATTTAGAGTTCCAAATTCATCAATTTATATAGGAGAGAAGAGGGAAACCTAAATATCAAAACTGCTACTGTAGACGAACGCTTCAACCTAGAAGAACAAAATTTGGTGAGCCAAGTGGGATTTGTGTCCTGATCATTACCACCAAGTATCATCAAGATTGGGTGAAAAAATATTTGCTGGTATTTCGGAAACTCGTTATTTCTTAGAAGCTTCTCAACCCATCTCAATGAAAGTACATTTCCACAGTCTGTGCCTAGGGCTACTTGAAGAGGAAACAAACCATAGAGACAAAACTGAGAACTCCTTCATTTTTTCAAGTTTCAAAGAGCTACTACAAACCATGTTGGATTAAGACTTCCAAAATCATCTACCTATATAGGAGAGAACAGAGGGAAACCTAAATATAAAAACTGCTACTGTAGACGAACGCTTCAACCTAGAAGAACAAAATTTGGTGAGCCAAGTGGGATTTGTGTACTGATCATTACCACCAAGTATCATCAAGATTGGGTGAAAAAATATTTGCTGGTATTTCGGAAACTTGTAATTTCTTAGAAGATTGGCAACCCCTCTCAATGAAAGTGCTTTTCCACAGTCAGTACTTAGGGCTACTGGAAGAGGAAACAAACCATAGAGACAAAACTGAGAACTCTTTATTTTTTCAAGTTTCAAAGACCTACTATAAACCATGTTGGATTTAGAGTTCCAAATTCATCTATTTATATAGGAGAGAACAGAGCGAATCCTAAATATAAAAACTGCTACTGTAGACGAACGCTTCAACCTAGAAGTACAAAATTTGGTGAGCCAAGTGGGATTTGTGTTCTGATCATTACCACCAAGTATCATCAAGATTGGGTGAAAAAATATTTGCTGGTATTTCGGAAAATCGTAATTTCTTAGAAGCTTGGCAACCCCTCTCAATGAAAGTGCTTTTCCACAGTCTGTGCCTAGGGCTACTTGAAGAGGAAACAAACCATAGAGACAAAACTGAGAACTCCTTTATTTTTTCAAGTTTCAAGGAGCTACTACAAACCATGTTGTATTTAGAGTTCCAAATTCAACAATCTATATATGAGAGAACAGAGGGACACCTAACTATTAAAACTGCTACTGTAGACGAACGCATCAACTTAGAAGAACAAAATTTGGTGAGCCAAGTGGGATTTGTGTACTGATCATTACCACCAAGTATCATCAAGATTGGGGGAAAAAATATTTGCCGGTATTTCGGAAACTCGTTATTTCTTAGAAGCTTGGCAAACCAACTCAGTGAAAGTGCTTTTCCACAGTCTGTGCCTAGGACTACTTGAAGAGGAAACAAACCATAGAGACAAAACTGAGAA